>NC_142192.1:4642500-4942500 GCF_026936395.1 Plectropomus leopardus
CTTTTCATGAACTTTCTTAGAGGAAGAAAAACACAAATACTTTTTAAATTGGTGCTACATGACTATAGAAGACAGAAAAAAAGGGCTAAGGCATTTAATCAAAAAGTAGAAAACCTACAACAACCAGAATAAAATACGGCGCACCAGACCAATTAACACTACCACTGGTGGGTGACGGGATGGAAAGTTCCCCCCAAACAATAAGGCGGCCAGCTTCTAACAAAGAATCACACATTACAGTTAATTGTCAAGCTCTATTTTCAAATTATAGGAGCACACACCTCCTGTTCACAAACTCTTATACTACAGCTAAACGGCGCACTAAAAATGTTTCTAAAGACATTTTAGATGAGAAATAGGTAATACAGCAACATAATCTTGTTTAATAATTCAGTTTGGTCTGAGTTTGAGAGAGAGACCGTCAGCTGTCACTCTTGATCCGCTTCTATACTCTTTGTATCTGGGGTGGCGGCAGACATTCAAAACCAAGGATGTGCAATTTTAAGATTTAGCAATAGTCCCAGAGCCAGTGAAAATTCTCTGTTTTTCTCTTTCTCTAGGGAGGCAAATGAGCAGGGATATCTGGGTGCTGGCAAGATGGATGAAAGTTTAGTTCACTGACACATGCTACCTACATTTCTGTAATACAAAGGAGGCTGAAAATCAGCAAAGCATCCTTTTAACAAAGTAAGGTGCTGGGCCTAACCAAACAGCATCACAGCTGCCCAGCATACATTCTTATTCATCATTAAAGTTGGGGGAAGCACTGTCACTATGTGCATTTCCATTAACCTGTTGTATGCACGTTCAATTTGTGCATAAAAAACCTGAGTGGACCGATATGGGAAAAAAAAAGAAAAGTTTTCATGCTTGGGGAAAATGAAAAGTGCAATAGAAACAGGTTCAGTGAATATAGATGGTGATGTACAGTCAGGATGATGTATCATTGCATAGGCCACTGCAAAGCTTTCTTTGTCATCTCTGTATTTTATCAGCTTATGTAAGCAGACAGGGCTGTTAAAAGGACTCTTCCAAAAGCCCAGTGCTTAAGTTGTTCAAAACTCTTCATTTTCATTGTCCAGTATGTTGTTCATTGTTAGACATCCATTGTTTTTCATTAGTTTCAGGTTTGACTAGCGCTCTTTAATTACGCCATCTTGTTGCGCTTTCTTCTTCAGTGGCACCTGACTAGAGATTTAGCACCACCTACTGCTTATTCATATATATTCATATCAGTGGATGGAAAAGCTCATAAACTTGCATTTATGTTACAAATTTTTAGAAAATTTGGGTAAACTTTGCACTACAGTTGGATGGGAACCCAACTACTATATGTAACCTATTGCTCGAGAATTTCCAATTGGTGCTCAACTGGACTTAGTTTAGTTGGTGACTGTGAAGGCCATAGACCATGATTTATATTTTCTTACCTACTGAACCATTCAGTGACACCAAATGCTTCCATTCAATTTTCTTTTAATTGGTTACCTCAATGTACAGTATGTATAAATTCAATGTATCCTCATAGAACCGTTTGTATGATATCCTACAAATTCACACCTGTGATGTGACGTGATTTCCTTGACATTAAGTTACGTAATTTTCAAAACGTTACGGAGGTCAGATGTAGGCAAGTGAAATTAATGTGGTTCAATTAAGTCAAACTACAAGTTCCCATGGTTCTGATCACACACCTCTTTGGGAAAGTCTTTGGTTTTGTGCCCGATCTGCAGGACTGCTTCCTTGTTTACTCTCATCCATGCATTGGTCATGTGATGGCAGTCCTTCAGTGGGTTATGCACAAATTACTGCCTCATGATGACGTGGGATATGTACAAATTTGGGAGCATCACTTTTCTCTGGAAGACATTCCAACAGTGTATGAGAACAGCTTTGTAAGTTCTGGGGCATCCTGTTGCCAAGTGGTTATTAAAACACATACACAGTAATCACAGTGTCTTTTGTTCCAACTGGGGACTTTGGTTGTTTGTCATCTCCTTGATTTCTGTCCAGTGCTACTGTTTCCATCAATAAAAGACTCTGATGCCAAAAAAATGTTTTTTCAAAATCTTGAAAATCAGAAGACCTTTTAGCACTGATGGAACTGACAATAATTGCAATCCAATCATTCAAAAGTGGCAAAATAACACTTTGGGCCCAAACAAACTGTCTGGAAAATGGCCTGACACGTAAAGCTAAAAACAAAACAGCTATTTGTGGCTGGAGCATCAATAAAGACGAGCTCAAAGTGCCTCTCTCACTAAGTGGCATTTCATTTTGTTTTTAATTTGGTCCGCCAGCCCCCCCGCCATCGCTTCATCTCTTTTGTTCCTGCCAGACCAGGCCGAAAAAGGGGGTGCGGGCTCAACGTGAGCTCGCCTCAGCAGGCTACCTCCAATCTCCCGCCATTTGCCAGCATGGTACCAATCAACACTTTACTCCCACCCTGCTGAGAAGCAACCGACTCTGAAGGAGACAGAAGGGGACCTGGTGTGATGGAGATACGGAGTGTGTGAACGAGAAAAAGAGAGAGGAGAAGAGGGGGGGAGAGGGACAGAAATAGAGGCAGAGAATGAGAGGAAGGCAGCTCCTTGTTGAGCATCCTAAATTTACCCCGGTGCTGAGGCTCCCTGTCGTCTTCAACTCTTGCTCTCTCAAAAGAAGTGTGCCTCTGCAGAGCCCTGACACATGTACACACACACACACACACACACACACACACACACACACACACACACACACACACACACACACACACACACACACACACACACACACACACACACACACACACACACACACAGGTATAGTCGAGTCTTTGATACGACTGCAGCTTCCTAAACAGCCAAGATTACTTTTAAATTTTAATATTAGTATGAATTTTAAAGGATGTCTCTGCGTCTGCATAAAAATTGCTCCAGCTCTTGATAATGTTTAAAAATTATACCTTTGAATATAACAGAACAGTCAAATTACACCCCTGTGGATATTTATCTTTTTTTTTCCAATAACAGTTTCTGTACCTTCATGTATTTCTCCAATTTATCATAGCGCGTCCTTGCTGCCTAATCCCTTCTTCACGAGACTACTATTGATCCAAGCCATTGCAGTGATAAATGCAATCTTTTATCAAATGACCAAATTTTACAAATGAGAGTGTAAATGGCCGTGCAGGTCTGGCCTTTACATATAACAGAGGTGCAGAAAAGAAAAATCATTTTAATGAGTTTTATGCATGATGTATTTTCATGGTGGTATGTTAGGGGTGTGTATCTCTCCCTCGCAGTTGATTTAATATAAATCTATACGGTATATATGATCTCACAATCCAGGATAAAGCAATAAATTGGGATTCACTGCTTATTTGACTCAGGTTGATTTAACTGTGATTGCTTTTTTACACGGAGATATAGACTTTGGAAACACACATATTTCTTATTTTTGCCGAGAGTACTGTTGATATTACTGTTATGTCGGTGCTTGAAATATCAATCTACAGCTAGGAAATTGTTAGCCTAGCTTATTTTAGCTCATCATAGCTTAGCATAAAAACTGGAAGCAGCTATCAAACAGCTAGCATTGCTTAAAAAAAACTGCCTACCCCTGATGTTCAGTATTTCAAAAAGTTGTTCATTCATTAATTATCCATAACTGCTTATCCTGTTTAAAAAAAAAAACAACAAAAAACCCAAGAAACAACCAACAACCCAAATGCCGAAATCACGGCTCCACAAACCAATGAGTGACATCACAAGAGCTACATCCGTTATTTTAACAGTCTGTGGGGCAGGCAGAGGGTGAGAATAAAAATAATCATGGTTGCCTGAGCTCCAACAACTGTATCATGCTGACAAAATAAGCAGAGGATGTTCAACAAAATATTATTTCAAAGCTGAGGATGCAGCTGACTGATAGCAAAGGGGCAGTTATTTTGGATATGTGGATAAATGACTACAGCTAAATTGGTCAGCCCATCTTTGTGTCGCTCTAAATTACAGCAACAACAAGTGACTGAGCGAGTGCTTTGTACCTCTGAACAGGACAGCACATTACCCAAAATGATACAATGAAAAAATGGCGTGTTTAGTCACAGGCTTTAATTGATGGATTGGGCGATTCCGGATTTGACTTGGAGATAATAACCGCGCCAACATTTACATATGGGGCCCATGTGAGTAGTAAATGGTTTAAAATATGTGCCCTATATGGCTTCATTATGGCCCCATGCCATCTGCCCAGATGGAGGGTTTACTCAAGTGGGCCCCACATGGTTTATGCTAAGGCTACCAAGTGGGAATGGACCCAAAATGGTCATCTTATCTGGGACCCACAGGTAAACCTATCCACATGGTCAAGTGGCATGGGGCCATTATGTAACCAATGGACAATCCCATTTATGGCCTTTTTTCTGCCCATTTATTACCCACATGGGCCCCACATACACAAATGTTGGCTGGGTACGGGTAACTGGTCATTCCGGTGCTGAGCTTTGCGGGTGTGGGCAGGGGCAAGTTTACAAAACTGGACTCAACCTGAGATGGTGTCTTAACTGTCATCTTAACTTTTGATATGAAATAAACTTGTTTTCCCAAAATGTCTATTATAGTCTATTAATAATAAAATGTGATTGAAAATAAATAAAATGAAAGTATACATGTCCCTGTTCATAACTGCCTTAAACGAAGAAGTGGGCAACTTAGAAGTAGCATTTGGTCAGCTTTGTAGCTCTGTATCGATGCACTCAAAGCTCTGCCTCTTATATCAATTTGTACAAAAGATATCAGAATTGCTATTGGTTGTTGGTTATTATTACACCTCCAATACACATCAAAGTTTGTTTTTTTTTGCATGTGCTTAAGTGTCTACTTTGTTTTTCTAAATGAATGCTAAAAGATCAGAAAATCACCTGCCAACATTATTTACATAAATATAAAGAGCTCAATAACAACAAGTGCTGACATTTAAAACAAAAAAAAAAACAGGAGGAAAAAAATAAATTAAAAAAAATACTCAAGGTAAAAAGGTAAGAAAAGGAAACGGCGTTCATGAGACAGCCTTTGGAAAGCATTGAGTCAGAGCAGTAATGAGTAAGTGAAATAGACAGTGGGGGAAAAAATAGACTTGCTGAAGTAGAGTTAAGTGAAAAAGTAAACACATCGGGAGCAAAACAGAGCGGCAGAGATATTGGATCAGGCAATATTGAGCAAGAGCAACAGCAGATACAAAGCGGGGAGGTGAGAAAGAGATCAACAGAGTGACGAGAGGAAAAGCGGAATGACAGCGACAGATATATTCACGGTCTCGCTCCCCTTGTTCCCCGTTCCCTCTGGCTGTGGCCGCCTGCCCGTGAGTACCAGCGGCGGTGGAGGGGCTGGAGCAGGAGGCCCGGGACGCAGCATTTGGTCATTTCACAGAGCACTGCAGCCCACCAAAACAATGTTGAAGCAATCAGAGCTAATTGCGCACTAATGGCTCCCTTTCCACTTTCCCTCTCTAATTGGCTGGCGCCATCTGCGCACACACACATACACACTCGAATGCATCCCACATACACACACAGCTCTCATTCTCAGAACACAAGCATCCGCATGAGTTGAGCTCTCAGAATAACATACAGGTTTAGAAATTGAGAAAATAACACTATATTTGAGTCAAGCAAAGAATATAAGATCTACCTCACCCACAGAGTGGGGAGGGAGCACGTGTGTGTGTGTCATGGTGGTGGTGGCTTTACAAAGTCATGGATTTTTGATCCAGAAACCTGTAAAATCGCACATCATGTGGTCAGGACGTTTGGAAATTAATTTTTGATAACTTTTTTCTTTTTTTACAGTTCCTGGCTGTGATGAATGGTGTTAGAAAAACAAAGTTAAAAACAATAACAAAAAAAACATGTTTTCTTCTTTTTAAAAAATCACCAAAAATTAAAAAAAAGGAAAAGAAAATATTTACTTTAATTGCCAATATTTTTAAAGACAAAATAAAACCAGTAAAATGGGGTTTTTTTGCAATTAATAAAATGGCTAACAATTTTTAACAACATTTTTTCTTTAAAAATTTTGATTTTTTTTTAAGACAATAAAAATGGCTAAACATGTTTTCTTTAAAAAATCACCCAAAATCCTTAAAGACAAAAACTGCCAAAATGTTTTCTTTAACAATCACCAACATTTTTATGAAAAAATAATGGATAAAATGTTTTCTTTAAAAAATCGAGAATTTTCCAAAGAAAAAAAAATATAAAGAGATAAATTCCATTGAAGGCATTGGGGAAATACAATACACAGCCATCTAAAGTCGCATGCCCCATCCCTAAAGCCAAAATAAAAAACATAAATTCCTAGGTTACTCTCACATTAACATATTCAGTTTTAATCTTGTTCTGATTTTTTTTTTTTTATATATTTTAAATAATAACAATAAAACTAAAGCTTTATAGTATTACAAAAAGGATCAATAAGGAGTATCAGAGAATGTATAGTCCTGAAAATTCTCAGTCATGGAAATGTATTAGTATAAATGTGTATGAACCCTGTGCAGTTTATACTGCTGCTGAAACCTTGAGCATGTTTGCATTGATTTTTGCCTCCAGAGGGGTTAAGATAACAGTGTAATCATTTGATGCAATAAATGAATCCATTTTAACAGGAGGAGTATTTTTTTTCGTGACGAGCCTGTGATTGCAGCCACTGATGGATTTCCTCATCTCAAGCTCCATTTTTGCCTTACCTCTCTGCTACCTGGCATGTGAAGCCATCAAGGCGCTTCATTCTCAGGAATAGCTTGTCACTGCTGTCATCTCCGCCACTCCTTTCCCAAGCATCAGGTTCCTTCCCCGCAGTTCTTTGTTATCACTTAGCAGGAAATCTTTTTTGGCTGCGCAGTGTGGAAACCATCACCGCAGGCAAAAGGTGAAACGGGTACAGCATGGAGAAAGTGCTTTAAGTGCAGCGGTTGCCATGGAAACCACCTTTACCCAGGTTCTCCTTGTTCAGCTCACCTTCCAGGATTCTGACGGCTTGCCGGCTTAATTGACAGCTGCGGAAACACATACACAAACTCAAAGACAGTCCTGGAAAAGTGATTAAATCCCACCTGCTTGTTTACACTCTGGCAACCGATTCCTCTCTGTTTCCTGTTTACCGAGACATCGTCCGTGCTACCATCTGTCCCTTTTCTCCTGTTTGCAGTGAAAAACATAATTTGTTCAAAGCAGGTAGACTTTTCTTTTGCATAACTGTTTCACACAACAATGGGATGCTTTGTTTTTGCTCGCACACACAGAGATCAGACTATTCACAACTGCATTTCTGTCCACAAACGCTGAGGCTTCTCTCCTATGTGGCAATGTTCTATTACTACTTGTTTACCAGCAAATACACATATGTGCATCTGTGTGTGTCTAATCGTAGTTGTGTGTGTGTGTGTCTCCAGGACTAAACAGACGCGTATTAAACGTGATGACATTGCCTTAAAGAAAGCCCGAGGCTCCCTGTGAACCGGACAGCTTTAGACAACTAGAACTGGGAGACACACCACAAAACACACACCCTCTGTTCTCAGATCTCCGATGCTCTGTAGTGCAGTGATTATACTGGGTGTAGGTCTCTCCGTTTGTATTTCTTCCTAAACTCCAACACTCCAGCTTCATTCAAACACCACAGAAAACCACATTCGTCTGAGCTGACGCAAAGACATGCAAGATAACTGAATTTATAACACTTCACAGTTGTCAGCTCAGGAAAACAAAGTGTCCAGATGCAAGCTCAGAGCAATGACACTCTGTCAGCACGGTGCGAAGATACCCCAGCTTTGAAGCGTTTTCGCATCCCATATGGCAAAACTGAAAATAGCCGTTTTAATTTAAAATCTGTCCTGACATGTTAAATACAGTCTCTAATCTAACTTACAGCATCAGTCCTTCGTTCTGAGGGAAGCAATGAAGTGATATGAAGTTAGTAGAACCTTGTTTGATTTGTTTGTAGATTGACCAAGGATGTTGTAAGAGGGTTTTTTTTATTTCAATTTAACTCTTTAAACCTGGATCAATGTCACTTTTCTTTTGCAAATTGGTTTGATTTTTTTTCTAAAATGTGGGGAAAAAGGCAATGAGCAACTTGGCAAGAAATGTCTCTCAAATTGCAGGAAATTAGTAGATTTAGAAAATTTCTAGAAAAAGGGGTAAAAAAAATGTCCAAAGACCTATGTTTATAATTGTTTTTACAGAATTATTGTAATTTTACTAACTTCTTTCAGGTCTTTTCTTTTAATTTTTTAATTTTTTTTACTGCTTATGCATGGGAGAATTTTTGCTCAGATCCTGAGAACAGCGTTACATTTGTGGTCTAAAATAATGATCTTAGTCAATATAACTGATGACTGACTGCTTATGCTGCTACACTGAGCATCAACACATACTGTCAAGTCTTTACTCAAGAAAAGCAAATTAGGGTTACAAAAATAAAAAGAAAGAAAGAAAGAAAGAAAGAAAGAAAGAAAGAAAGAAAGAAAGAAAGAAAGAAAGAAAGAAAGAAAGAAAGAAAGAAAGAAAGAAAGAAAGAAAGACAGAAAATTGACTTTGTTACAACAACTTCAAAAGGTGCATGAGAGAGACATGGATCTAGAGAGGAGGGGCAGGGGGCCAAAAATAGAATGCTTTTGCATTGGACCCAGAATTTAGTGCTACGCCTCTGAGAATAGTATTACATTTGTAGTCTAAAATAATGATCTCAGTCAAACTGATAGTAGGTGAGATGCTTACCCACGCTTTTATTTATACTCTGCATCACTGCTTACATCATATTACTCTCTAATTCCAAGGTCAAGCTGTAACATTTCACAGGAAGCTGTGAGCAATGCTTCACTGTGTGCGTGAGTGTATGTGTGTGTGTGTGTGAGAGTGTTAGTGAGTGTGCTGATTTGTGGTGAAAATCAGGACTTTCTGTCTTTAACCATTTATACATATGTGTGTGTGTGCATTGGACTGTTCTTTCACAGAGCTGTGCACTTCGTCCCTGAGTGTGACAGGAGCAGATGTTAAAGCCAGCGCCGGCCGCGGGGCTTAGAACACAACTCCCATCAAACACAACTATTTCCCCCTCTGGACGGTGGCTCTGCAGGCCAGTTCAGCTCTTTATCCAGCGTTCATTCTCTTTGTTCATCATAAATCCTCTGCTGATGCCAGAGGGAGAAAAAAAAAAACACAGGCAAATGTCAACCCTCTGGCTGGGACAAAAAGTTTCACTTGTACTCGTTTTAGACGGGGATTTCAAAAGCAAGATTTGTTGTGGTGCTGATGTCTTCTAGATGATTAGGCTGTCACTGCATTTAGGTTGCTGTATGGTTTTTGATGGACAGGTGCCGCGTGTGATGGGAAAATTGAGCAGCTAGGATTAGGAAAGGCCAGAAAAGTGTGTTATATAAAAGAAGAGTGTGTGTGTGTGAGAAAAAGGAGTTTTCCTTCAGTTTGTTCTTGTGTCGTTCAAGCGTGTATGACACAAACCCCCTTTCATCTGTTCCACGGAGACACACTTTGCACTTCCCCATTACTTTCCTAACCTCGTCCACCTACAGCCGCGGTAACCTCCGCGTACCACTTTGAGGGAAACAGCAGGCCTGGGTTTTGAACTAGCAACCTGGCGGTTCGCTGGGAGAGAGCTTTACCCCCGGTGGCTTGCAGGTCCGGACCTCTTGGCAGAGCGTTCTGACGGAGAGCAAACACATGTAACCGGTGGGAGTCGGCCCATCTGTCTCTGTCTGCTGCTGCTGTCGCGCGCACACGTTCGCTCGCACAATTCCTCAGGAAAAGTGAGACATGAGGCTGTGTTGGCAGTGATAAACGAACTGCACGGCGAGGGAAAACCAGTTAGAAGATGAAGTGACCAATAGATCAGACAAGTGAGACTCTTTCTCACTTTCTCTCTGCCCCTCACTGCACAGTCTCTCTGTCATCTTAACAGGAGCTAGGTTAAAAACTTTAAAGCTTTAATATGAATGTGTTGGCATAAAAACTACAACTCCCATGAAAATTTGCAAGAATGGCAATGCAAACATCTGATGTCTCATTTTCACTGCATTTTACAACTCGGCTCAGCTCAATATACCAGCCCATTCTCATTCCGAAGTCATCAAATACTGCCACTTTTGTACTGTTTTCAGCATGAGATCCAGATGCTGAAATCCACCTTGTGCATCTGCATGATACGCTGCTAGATGGCGCAGCTGAGAATGCAGCCGCACCGAACCATTTGTGGTGTTATTATATGTCGATGGATGGCATGACAACACCTGCAATGAGAGCATGATATGCCAACAGTTGCCGTCAATTTATATTTATATAATCTGTAGAGTCCACATAATAAACCACTGGACGTTGTCAGGTTGAAAATCTGCCAGCAATGACGTAATATAAGGAGCACAAATTTCCTATAGGGCGGGCTGGAGGGGCGGCCGAAGGGCTGCAACAAACCCCAGACATAAATTCAGGAGTTGCTTCCCATCTGAATGTAATGGGTTTTTTTCTGCACTTTAACATGTGTCTCCTTCCCCTAATCCTAACCATCGGTGCCAGCATATACTTTTGTTGACATCCCAGCGTTCGTTGACATGGGCTTTTGTTGCCTAAACATAACAACGTACAGCGTAATCCCACCATGTGCTTGCACTGACATCACGGTAGCAGCATCTTGGGACATCAACAGCAGAAGGATACCTTGAGCGTAATGTGTAGACTTCAAAATTTACTGCAAACGTGTGACAACTTAGCATGAAAACGTGTTGATTATCTCATCCTAAATTGAACTGCACACAAAATATGAGGCTGCTCGGTCCAGTAAGATTAGCTGCAGACAAACGGATACACACACTCTTACACTACATGACCAAAAAAGATATTGTTTTTAAAAAAATGTTCCTTCTTTATTTAGAGATATGGAATGACACACGACATATTGCTGATTTAAGTCACTGTCCATGGATAGATTTTTAGCTATCGGCTTCTATTGCAGTTAGGCTCTCTATAGAAAAGAAACAGCTCGAGGCGTGATTCAGAGTATTACATCAAAGTCAGAGAGCTTCATTGTTGGCATTTGGGGACGTTGTGCTGAGTAATTGCTGAATTTATCCAAAACTGACCCAGAATATGAAAGTGATTGATTCAAACTGCTGAATGTGTTATCCACTTTGTTTAGATGATTTAATACACCTTGGCAGTTTTAGTTAATCTATCTATTTGTGTTATGGCTTGTACCATTGGCTTTAATCAAAGAGGTAGATGTTTTTCGACTTAATTTATTCACCTTCTGTACTGATGATTCAACTGAGAGTTTCACCTCCAACCAAGCCTTGAACAGCTCCAACTGAAAGTTACCTCACATCTTTTAAAACCACAGTAGCATCTTTTTCCAGAGACAGTATAGCTGATCTGTAGAATCTACAGCACATGCTGCGACAAGTTTTCATGCAGTTATTTCTTTGATAGAAAGTAGCTCCAATGTCATTTTTCAATGCTGTGAACACCTCACATTTGGTTTAATTCACCTCCATGATGTAATATCTAAAAAAGCTGAAAAGAAAAATTCTAACAATCTGGAGATAGGTGAGATTATATTTTTTAGGCAGGTATGAGAGCTGTTTAATTCCTCAAGTGACAAAAAAATAATCGCTTCTCTGTGACTATATATTGCTCTCTTTCTCTCCCTTCCTTTTCGATATGCCTCGTGGTGAGAAGGATGGGAAGATAGGTGTGTGCATGTGTGTGACAGAGAGCAAGAAGGGGAGCAAAAGCGAGACAAAAAGAGAGAGGGACAGATTGTGAATGTGTGAGGAAAAGGCGGCGACGGGTTTCACCTAAAGCAGGCTTCATTACCATGCATCTGTCAGAGCGCAGACGGAGGTCTTGTTGCCAGTGGCAATGTGGAAAAGAGTTAAAGAGCATCAGCATCTTTTTCTCCCCCCATTCTCTCTCTCTCTCTCTCTCTCTCTCTCTCTCTCTCTCTCTCTCTGTCTGTCTGTCGCCACTGTCTCTCCTCCTCTCTCACTTTCTGAGCGAGAGCAGTTAAACACATCAGCATGTCTGTCATCGCTCTGGCCTCGCCGTCTGCAGACGCTGACATGGTGCAGACAAGAAAAGTCCATTATCGCTTCCCTCAGTGTGACTATTTATCTCTCTCACCATCTTGCGCTGTCACTTGCAAACCCACCCACCTACCCCGCCCCGCCTGCAACCACACACACACACTCACAAACACACACACACACACACACATACATACACGCACGCAGAGCCAACAGCCAACTAGGAGTGTGACGGGCAAAACATTGCATCACTTGTCTTTCTGTCTTTCAGCGTGAGATGCTGAGCACTCTACTTTTCCAAAGGAGTGTGTATCTAAATGTATAGTGTGTGTGTGGTTTCTGGTGTGAAATCTCAAATGTGTGTGTTGAAACTGACTGAATAATGTCCCCCACTTCCCCCAGCAACTATCATCCATGTGTTCTTTGCACAAGACATTTAACCCCAAACTGGCCGCAGGGGCCCGCTCAGAGGCCAATCGCCCAATCACAAGGTTTTGCTTGGAAGGAGCACGCTCAGTTAAGCTTCCCTAGATGAACATAAAAAGGTGAGAAAATGTACAGAGTGGACTAGTTCAACATTTTGTTGTTTTATTTCTGAGATTTCTGAGATGAGAAGATTGATATTATCCTCATGTCTGCGTGTTTAATAGGGTTGAGCTATACTCAGATGAAACAAGTATCTGGTACTTTATATGAGAATAAGTATCATCAGTGACAAAGAAAGATCCTAATTTGGAAAGCTAAATTAAAGCTAAATCAGGTCAAAAAAATCAGGCCCAACCCTACATGAACCCACACAGTTTCTGTCAAAGCCCAACCCGAGCTTGAACCACAGCAGCAGTTCTGAGCCAAGCCCAATTAAAAAAAAACTGTATTTCTACTGAAAAAAAAATGGAAAAAAATAAATTATTAAAACATTTATCAAAAGACAGCCAGTTCTCACTTCAAACTTGTCAAATAGCACTGCTCTGTCAGTGCTTCTGGCATATGAGCTTGACGCCAAAAGCCATCTTTCCTGTCCAACCAGAATATGGCTGGACAGCGCCAAATGAGAATGCGTTTGAACAGAACCAGCGACATTGTTTTTATACGCAGGCAGATGGCTCGATGGCTCCAGGTGTGTCCACATGCAACACGCACGGACGGCGTCACTTGAGAACATGACCAGACGGAACCAATTGCGTGCACATGAATCGCCAGTGGGCATTGCATGTGGATGCATCCAGTGCTGATTGGCCATCTACAGGCACTGAATAGCAACTCCACTGGTTCTGTCCGAGCACATTCTCATCCAGGGGCAACCAGCCACGTTCCGTTTGAACGGAGGCTGGCTTTTGGTGTCACACTCATACACTGAAAGCACTGACAGGGAGGATGTATTTGATGATTCTGAAGTGAGAATGGGCTGGAAGTGGAGCTGAATGTGGAGCAGAGGACGCTGTTGGCAGACGGCCTGTCACTCAAAGTGGCCTGCCCCTTATTATGCAAACTTTAAGCCTTTCTAAAAAATCACCCCCTGAACTGTTGTCATTAACAAGGAAATTAGATATAGACACCAAAATGGATTTTTCGGACCGGGCTATAAACATGTATATTTCCGTTGTTAAGTTGGGCATTTTAACATGGGGGTCTTTAGGAATTGACTGGCTTCTGGAGCCAGCCTTAAGTGGCCATCAAAGGAACTGCAGTTTCTGTTACTGTGTAGGTTTCATTTTTCAGCATGGGAAGTTGCTACTCGGCTCATTCTGAGTATCTGAGCACAATGCTAATCTGTTTAGCTGTAAAATGCAAAAATTACATTTTGTTAGCTGGGGTTATGTGTTGGAGCAGTTTCTTAACCAGCATCTATTGTTCTATTTTCCCACTTCTACGGCACGCTATGTCTTGCTAAAACTTCCATTTTCACTTTTTTGTGGCCCAGTTTAAACACAAAATAATATAATTTGTCAGCTTTAGAGTTTAAGTTGTTCATGCTCAGTCTTTATGCTGAGCTAAAAATGCCCCGACTCTAGCTCTACACAAAATGCAAAAGCTGTTTTTTTCATGTGACTCCCATGAAAATAGAGTAAATGAGTGTGTTGCACAAAAAGTTTAAGCATTTTCTTCATGAAACACTTCAACCTCATGAACCAAGTCAGATGTGTTGCAAATGAGCAGCTTTTTCATTTCCCTGTGGTTACTATGCAGATGTCGATCTTCCAGCCTTCAGACCTTGAAACTAAATTTGCAGCTTTGTACTTTTAAGACTGAACGCCTTTGAAAAAAAGGCAGCTCAGGTCCATTTCAGAACTCCAAAGTTTTTCCCTGGACAGTTTGGATTTTTGGCTATCTATCAAACTGTGCTGAAGCAAAGCCTTCTCCTGCTGCGACCCTCATTTTAACTACAGAAACTCTCTTAAACGGCAAAGCCGGCCTTATTTTAGCTGCTGTCATCGCTTCAAACATCCCCTTGCTTCCCCCCCGAGCGCTTTGTAGTTTTGAGGTGGGTGCGCCGTGTGTCTAAGTGGAACGGTTGACTGGTCAGGCAGGACGAGGTGTCGGGGAAAAGGCCTATCCTATCAGGTAGAACCTCCATCAGTGCTGCAGGGACCTCTCGGCTTTCAAGCCTCCAGCACACTGACAGAAAGCATTAAGGAGCTGTTTTAAAGCTCGGGCTATCTTCTGAAGCTGAGATGGAGGGAGACTCGCACACTCACAAGCACAGTCTGTCACGAGTCCAAATGTACAGCGATGTACTAAGGTGAGGCGGATGTAGCGGAGCTGGTGTAGGAAGGAGATAGAGAGAGGTGATATTGGAAGTCTTTCAGCAAGAGAAATAAGGAAACTACCAAACAAACAAGAGGGATGTTTTTGTGATTCATTCAGTAATCAAACAGCAGGAAGAGACATAGAGGTGAACAGGGTTCCCATCAGGTGGCCCGCCCGGCCTAAGCATTAATGATGAGCAAAAATGAACAAACAAATCTTTTCAAACAACTCTTTTTAGTGTGTGTTATGTACCAGGTCAGTCTGTCGAACATCCAATGCTCATGAATCATTTATTATAAGGTATCACATGCTTCTCAGATGATCGTTCTTCCAATTTCAGTTTGTTTATGAACTTTAAGTTGTAACGTTGAACAAACATGGACGCTACAATGAAGATGTGCTGTATTTTATCTCTCAGAGAGTTTAAACAACATGTTGATAACATACAGCAGAGGAAACAATGGAAGGAACTAATTTTTTGTATTATTGTGAAACCACATGAATGCAGCACAAGACTGCAAAGGTAACTGGGAAGGTCAACACGTGCAGTGGTTTTCCACGTCTACATAATACGCTCTAGGTATCCTTTTGCTTCTGCTGTTAACATTCCGGGATGCCGCTTCTGTGATATCAACACAAGCACATGGTGGGATTATGCTGCATCTGGATATGTTTTGACAACACAAGCACATGCAGGGACGTCAAAAAATGCACATGCTTCCACGGATTAGGCAACAAAGTTACAGATTGTTAGGTTTAGGGGAAGGAAAAACAAGGTATGGTGTAAAAAAAATATATATATATATATATATATCTATATATATTGGGCGTTGGGCCCGTCCACCACCCCTCCCAGCCGCCCTTTAGGCGTCCTTATGATCCTTATATTCCATTGTTGCTGTCATCTTTTCAACCAGATGGAATCGATCCTGTGAAAAGAGTAAATCTGCCCATCACAACAAAGCATCGTAGAATATCTTTAATATGTAATTTTAAGATGTATTTTGACCTGCATAGCCAGAATGTAAGGAATGCACCCTGCTATGATGTAACAATTACCGTCAATGAAAATCAAACTGACTACACACACACAATACGGAGCCAACGACCTTTGACCTCTCGACAGCCACAGCTGCAACAGGGAATCCAGCCACAGTCAGTGAGGTAAACTTGCTACTATTGTTAACATTAGTGGTAATGTTAACAATAGTTAGATCTGTTGAGATATGAGCACAGGACCAGTAGTTGTGTCCTGTGGTGTCTGGCACCAGCATGTTGGCTGCGGATCCTTTGAGTCCTGTGGGTTCTACGTCCCACAGACCCCTAATCAGATTGGGATGTAGAAAATCTGTAGGTCATGTTAAGGCCTTGAGCTTTTTATCACGTTCCTCGGGTCATTCCTGAGCAGTTTTGGCGGAGTGGCATGATGTGATTGTTTTACTGGGGGGGCTCTGAATGCCAGAACCAACAAGATGATCAATGTTATTCAATTCACCTCTTAAGTGTTTTTTATGTTTTGCTTGATTTGTGTCCAGTAATTGTGCTGTTGATAACTTTAAAGGTACTTGAACTATGAAGATTCAAAACTCAGCAAAAGCTCAAATCATGTTATGAATGTTAACCTCTTAGTCCTGTTAATCACCTATGGGGAAACCTGCACTGAGATCTCTCCATCGTTTTTATTCCTTGGCAACACACTAGGTAGCAGGAATATTTCTAGCTTTTTGGTGGCCCCATGCAAAATCTGGTTGCCTCCCTATTTCAATCACTCATGCATACACAACAGAACTGAATCGTATTCCATCTGCATATGAGACTAAATGCTACTTTTTACACATTAAAATAACAACAATGGTCATCCTACTGGTTGCATTTCCATTTACACTGTGCTGAATGAATGATCTAATATAGTTCTGATGCATATGGATAAATATTTGGGAGAGAGTTGGCATCAGGTTAGAAAATTTAACACCTGTTGTCTTGATGTTGGCTTTGTTCATTGGCGATGAGAGCTTGCTAGACTATGAAGAGACAGTTGCCTTGATGAAGGAAGTCCCTGTTTGGCTTCTGTGTGTAATAAATACCCCTGTAAGCACTGACTCTTCTCTGGTGAATTTCTGTGCTGAACTACACCCCGAAGGAAGCGCCGCTGTGTTGTCTCTGCAATCGAGGCAGACGACGCACCCCATGTTGTGTTCCTCAACCAACATTTACTCCCGTATTTATCTACATCGCCAGACCCAGCTGCAGTCCGCTGATTGGTTTTGCTTGAGTAATGAGCACAATCGACAGAAAGTACAATTTAATTAGGAGCCGCGAACGGCAACGCTGAGATGGAAGATACTGGAACAGGACGGGGATGGCGATTAATGGAACAACGCCTTCCCAGTGTTCCATCATTGCAATCTGATTTATTAATTACCCATGGCGGTGAGGTTTTTATCTCGCTCGTCATGCAAATTGCCAGAACAGACACACTCGTGCGCGCACACTCACAAAGGAAGGCAACATTTGATATCATGGGGAGGCTCGTCTTCCCTCTCTGTGTGATGCCGAGCTTTGTGACTCACGGCAGGTTTATTTGAATGAGCGCTTTAAAGAAGGTTTGACTGACAGTTTGGTACAGCCAAACACACAAACTCCTCCAAACATGGCGGACCTCAAATAAACCAATGATTGAATTTTTGTTTGGTGGAGGGGTCAAGGTTGGCTGAGTGATTAAAAGCCGCCTGCTTCCTGCTGCTGCTCTGGCAGGTAGTGACATCACAGCCACGAGAAATTCAGAGGGAAATAAAAAATGAAATCCCACTTTAATATCCATCTGCTGGATGCCTCTGGCAGGGATTAGGACCAGATTATGCTCGAGTGCTCTGTGCGTCCTCTGTGGCGTACCGTATATCCACAAACACAATTACTCAGACAGTTTTGTATTTTCAACAGAAAGTACAAAATGGCTCACAGACAGACACAGCATGAGGGAGAAACACTTTCAGGGTAACTTTGCTTGAAGCGTTCTGTTTTTTTGTTGTTTTTTTCCCCTTATCTTTTATTTCATTAGATTGTACAATAATTAGTGATCACTAATGGGTTGACAGACAATCCAGGCTGTTCTTATTTAGAAGTCATCAAATACTACGCCTTTTGCATTGCTTTCGGCATAAGATCCAGACGCCAAAAGCAATGATTCGCTGCTGGATATTGTCAGTTGAGAACGTGGCCGGATAGAACAGTCTGCAGTGTTATTATGCGCCACCAGACAGCCATATGGCTCCTGCAAAAGCAGCATGACACACGGACGGTTGGCGTCAGTTGAGAGCGCAGCCAGAGGTAACCTGTCCTGCACGCGTGATGCACCGCTAGAAAGCATCAGGTTGAAACGCTGCCGGCAGAACATAAGGGTGCCTATAAGGTGTGTGGGAGAGGCGGTGGATGAATCACACCTTACCATGTGCCATATTGCCTAATCCTAATCATCCGTGCCAGCATGTGAGTTTGTTGACATTCCGTCATTGGTTCCCATGTGCTTTTGTTGCCTAAACATAACTACGTGCAGCGTAATCCCATTATGTGCTTTTGTTGATATCATGGTAGCTGCATCCTGGAATGTAAATAGCAGACACAGAAGGATACCTAGAGTGTAATATGTAAATGCTGAAGTCCACTGTAAAGCGGCAATATGTGACGACTTGGGATGAGAATGTGTTGGGCAATCCTAATAGTATTTGCAGCTCTTATAGCTTTCCGTCTGTTGTGCTAAATTACAGCTGTGCAGAGTTACACAGCGGCGGACCTACAGAAGCTTTGTAAACTTGTGGCCTTGTTCAAGCTCTATCTACTTGTCTTAGTTGTACTTATGTAAACAAGAGTTTTATCCTTTCCTAGCCTTTCAACACTGTGGCTGCTCTGCACACAAATCTCCAACAAACCCATCAAATCTGCCCCTCAGATCTCTATTGTTTGTCTCCAATAGGTAATATTGTCTGTTGTTGGCGAAGTTCATCGACCCCGGTAGAATGAAGTTTTGGATCTATTTAACTTCCTCCATGTGACTCCATGAAGAGTCAGTGCTCAAAGCTTACAGTTCTTTGCCTCTGGTGAGATTATTTTCATTCGTGCAGGAGCCAGAAGCGGAACTTCACAGCATACATTAGGAATGAATCACCAGCGATGTGCTGCTTGTGGGTGGCAAATTGTGCAGACCGCATTGTTTGAAATTTCAAAAGGCAAGTACTGAGCGGGCATGCATTCTCTTTGGCTGCATTTGTACCACTGCTGATGAGTGAGCTGCCACCTGCTCGAGCTAAAAGCTACAATCGGAAACCAATCTGTGAACTACTCTGTGAGGACAGGCAATCCACACATCCTTTGGTTTAATTTATACGTGCAGTGACAAATATCACAAACACCAAATTAAAAAGCAATAAAAACAAAGGGATAAACATCTGACTCATGCAGGTAAGAGGTAAGACCCAGGGGTCTTCAAAACTCACTAAAACAAACAACAGGAGAGAAGTTAGAATTAAGTTAAACTAAAAAGCCCAAATATAAGTGATGAAAAGTCACTACTTTTAAGACAAACTAAATTAAAATATATTTTTGGTAAGAAATCAGTACGTATCTCCTTCTTGTTTGTGTTGAAATTTACTTATGTGGTGAAAATTCCAATTACCAGAGGAAATGTTTTTTTTTCTTAATTATTATTTCTTAAGTATTATAACAATTTTAATGCTCTCTCCAGTATCTATGTGAGCGGGCACTAAAGGCAAGTCATAATATCACTTAAAGTACATAAAAAAGGAAATAAAAAATGACTTTGTAACTCATTTAGATCATATCCCTGGCCACATTCTGCAATCATTTAACAATATATGCCACCAAATAATAATAATATTAATAATAATAATAATTTCCTTGTAATCTTTTAATAAAATCCAATCATATTTTCTTCCTGTCAAATAAAATATGATGGGTACTTATGTAAGCTAATACCAACAACTTCAGTCAATCTTCAACTTCAAGCCACGCAGAGCTAAAATTAAGTTAGCTTACTAGCAGCAACACGCCACATCAGTGTGCCTTTGTGTCCCCAAAATACTGTGGTTACAGGCCCTCTGTCTAGAATTTATACTCTCTGAGAAAAGTCATCTCTCTGCCAGCTCCAGATTACGGGCAAGACATGCTACAGTGGACTGCTTCAGCAAATCACGAATCATGGAGATACAATGAACCATGTCTTCCTTTCTCTCTCGCTCTTTCGCTCTCTGTCTCCCTGGCGGATACCACTATCCTATCAACGTTACACCATCGGGGTCTCACTATCATGACATTGACAATTTTAAACAATAAAATGAAATTCCTGCCAACACTGCATTCGGCCTGCCTGTACTGTTTCACTTTGAAATACAGTGCTGCAGGTTCTGTAGGCCGGCCTGAAGAGGGATTTTTCTATTTGATTGTGGAATATTGCATACCAAAAAGCAAACACAAGTTTGATACTTACAAGTTTTGTTCAGCAAAATAAATGACAAATGCACACCGCTTTTATGATTTTTGAAGTGCAGTCACCTAAAGTAAAAATGCTAACTTTAGGTTATAAACAAACTAAACCATAGCTGCATGACTTAAACATTACCACCACAAGCAACATCACTTTTCTTGTGCTGCTTATTTAAAACTTTGAACCTTGAGCAAATTGGTAAGATACTTTTCAGAAACATTGAGAAAAGGGCAATGAGCAACTTTGGTAAGAAATGTTCCAAGAATTGGTAGAAATTAATCGATTTTAAAAAATATTTTTTTTAAAAAGCTAGGGGAAAATGTCTAGGGGGAAAAAAAGAAAAAAAGCCATGCAGGGAAAAACTATATTTATTGCTAATAATAGTTTTATATATAATTAATAATTTCATATTTAAAATCATGTTGCAGCATTATTATCATAATTCTTAATCACTTTTACAGGTCATTTCATTTTTTTATGTTTTTTTTCCCTTTTTCTTTAATTTTATATTTTTCAACTAATTTTCTGATTTTTTTTTTTAAACTAATTTCTTGCTTTTTTTTTTTGTTCCTCATTTAATTGCCTTCTGCCCATGTTTTTGAAAGAAATCAAGCCAGATGGCTCAAGTTTTCAAAGGGTTAACCACAGACCTTATACCCCGCAAGATTCATTAACTTCCAGATGAAGGAATTGCACATGCTAAAATGCAAACTAATTTCCGCATTTTTAGGACTCAGTTCTGCAGAACTCTATGTGCAGATACTGTAGCTACAAATTCTCAAAATGCCATTTCATCTGGACCTTAAATTCTGATGGCCACACAGGCAGTCCACCAGCTGGGCTTGCTAATTGTTGCTAAGTCTCATCTGCGATTCGATTACTCTGTGTGTTACTTTGTGTTGCTACTTGGTTTGCTTCTCGTGTTGTGTAATGCAGAATGCTGGAAGTGGGCGTACCCGTCACCACAACTGAACCCATTAAAGAGACACCTTAGCCTATGAGCTTCCCAATTGAACGGAGATTTAACGGATGGTTCCTCCCAAACACTGAATGTAAAGGCTGTCTTAACACTTTGAAACCTGAATTGACATCTCTTTACTTTTGCTGTATTCAGTTGCCTTTTGCTGTATTCAGTCCCCATGTTTTGGAAAGCAATGACAAACTTGACAAATAACACACATATTGCAAGAAATGAAAACTATTTAAAATTAGAAAATTAGCAAAAAAAGGGAAAATTGCCAGAAGACTATATTTATGATGAAAAATATATTTATATAATAAATAATAATATTTAAATATATTTATAGTTAAAATTATGTTAAAAGAAAAAAATTAAATAAAATATATAAAATAATGTAATTTTTCAGCCCTCTGAAGGTGATTTTATTGTTTTTTATTTGTGTGCCTGTGTGTATGTGTGTGTGTGTGTTGCTTTATTTTATTATTTTCAGTTGATTTTCTTGTAACTTTTTTACTATTTTTGTGAAAGTTTTGCAAGTTGCAAATTGCTTTATCCTCATGTTTTTGAAATAAATCAAACAATTTAAAACTTCAAAAACAGTAGGCGACTCAACCATTGGTGATGCTCTGTGAGCGGGGGAAACACCTTGAATCAATGTTTTTCAGTCATTACATCTCCTAGCAACAGCAGTCAATCAGCACTATGGGAAAAGCTCACCCACAAGCTTGAAGCTTAAACCAACAAATATTTCCAAGAAAGGTCTCATTCTATTGTACACAACACAATACAATAGCTGCAGACAAGTGCAGGTCACAGTGGTAATAAATGGAAGCATGCATTGATGTGTGTAGGTGCAAACCATCACGAGAACGTGCATTCCAAAAATGCAGCAACACAAATTCCACTCACACACACCTTCCATCCCCAAAACCACCCTCACTACCTCCATCTCTCTCTCTCCCTCTCTCTCTCCCTCTGCCTCCACGTCGATGCAAAAGACCTTGATGTCTCTTTGAGGGTTTGCAACGGCACATTTCCAGGGCAAATCTAGCGTGTCATGCCTGTGCCAGCATTGCCAAGTCCTCATCATTCATCGAGATGACTCACAAAGAAAGGCCGGAACACAAATGCCTCTGCCATCGAACCCTCTTCCTCTGGATGAGAGAAAACATGTCTTTATATTAGGAGAAGAAAAGGAACAGATTCGCACTGATTGGCCTCCGCTGCGACCCGACTCTGAGTCCTTTTTGATGATCAAATCTTGAGCAGGTGCATCAAACAGTGGCCTTGTGACTCGGGTACATGAGGAAGTTGTTGCACAGATGGGGAATTGTCTTTAGTTAGCTGCCTTTGAATATTCCACATTCTGAAAAACCCACTGCTGAATCATCAAAAAAATATATATATATATCATGTGTCAAATCATGCAGAGTCAACGTGACGTGATATTCACCAACTTTCTTGTTAACGCTGGTTCGTCGGAGCAAAAAAATTTTAAAAATAACCTCATTCAGTACTACGTCGTATCCCCCCTGAGGTGATGAGAATTCATATCCAGCTTGTGCAAAATCAATGATCACTTGAGTTCACGGTACAAAAAAAGGCAGAACTCATATTTACAGTGATCAAACAGGGTGGCAAACCAGTCCCTGAGGCATGCCATCTTCCACCCACTTATAAAAACCTACCTCGCATATTCATAGCGAGCGCGCGCGCACACACACACACACACACACACACACACACACACACACACACACACACACACACACACACACACACACACACACACACACACACACACACACACACACACACACTCACACACACACACACACACACGCTCCGAACCTCTGCAAGCCAGCTAAAGCAACATTTGATTTGAAGTGATGGAAATGGAGGAACGCGAGCTTGTAATCCTGTAAGGGTAACTCCAGCGCGTTTGAAATGGGTCCCAGTGGCGTTGCGGCGCTGGCTCCGGGGCATTGGTAAATGAATCTGTCTGCAGTCACACAGCCAAATGAACATGGGGAGCTAAGTAAGAGAGCGGCGGGTGCGGCAGTTCATTTATGAAATGTATTAGGATTTATGAGGCAATGAAGTGTAAAGGTGCTTTATTGCTCCCCCACCGCCGTCAGTCCGCCAAGACGGAAAGCAGAAATGACACTCTAAATGTTTCTGCTCCTGTTTTTCTTTCCTCTTCTCTAATGGCAGGAAACTGGCATAATGAATCATATTCTGGAGTCAGTTTTTGAAATTCCTCATATTATTTATTTTCTCCTTTTTATTCGGGAAAGATCTATTTCTGGACTTTTTGTTTAGCCTGTATCTATGCCGTGTTGTTAATGGAAAATCTACAGACATAGTGTTGAGGTCGCGCTTCCCCTCAGATCAAAAACACCTGATGCAGAGATTTTCCCGATATACGTCTAAAAGCCAACATTAACATGCTACACTGTGACTCCTGGCTGAACCAATCCTGAGAGCCGACCAGGTGTGGAAAGAAAGAAAACAGCGCTGATCTCCACAAGCCATGTCAGGCAGAAGGAATAAGACCATCTTGTGTGTGTGTGTGTGTGTGTGTGTGTGTGTGTGTGTGTGTTTACGCATGTGTGTGTGTGTGTGTGTGCGCGCGCGCCGTGGGACCGAAATGTGAAGAGTGGTTTTGCTGGTTCAGTGCTTCCTGGTTGAGATCAAAATCATCTCAAACTGGTGTGAATGAGGTCTCCGAGGAGGGTAATGGAGAAAAAGGCCAGCTTGGCGGTTGGTGGTAGATTGTGTGTGTCCATGTCTGTGTGTGTGTGTGTGTGTGTGTGTGTGTGTGTGTGTGTGTGTGTGTGTGTGTGTGTGTGTAGATACACTACATGGATCTCAACAAGATTTCAGTGATATGAATCTCGTCCATCTTTTTTAAATTATTTTGCTTACTTATGACTAAATATGCATTGCATTTTTTGTCACATTTTGTTATTTCTTAATAAAGAGGCAATTTTTGTGCTTTGCTCGAACGTAATAAACAATCTTGAAGTACGCTTGGCCTGAGGAGACAACCACAGGGGCATGGAAGTCCAACAAGTAACCTGCAAAAATAATTGTTGAGGTTTAATTTATTTGATCTGTATCTGAATTTAAGAAAAAATCCTTCACTGTTGCTCCTACTTACAAACTTCTCAATAAAAAGTGAATAAAAGCTATTTATTGAATTTCCTATGACTAAGACTATCTGCTTGAGAGTTGCAGAGAGCTACTGAGGTCTAAGTTAAGGGAAGTGGATTCAGAAAAACATCCTTGATGTCTGCAGTAAAGAGGCAGAGGTGAGCACACATCTTATGAGACTTATTTTGGAAGGATTTTATAAAATATAATTAGTCATGATGAGTAATACTTTAGGTTAAGCTCTATATACAGACAGGATAGTTTTAGCCCATTATATATATATGAGTTGAACATTTTATTCGATGTTAAAGCACTTCACAGGTGCAAACAACACAATGTATAAAAGTAAAATACTTGAATCCAGTGGAATAAACCAAGTCATGCTAGCTTCTTAGTGAGGCGGCAGAATAATGCTCCAAAGTTTTGATCATTTTTGGCAATGACAAACTGGCATGGTCATTTCACAAGGGTCCCTTGACCTCTGACCTTAAGACATCTGAATGAAATTGGGTTCTATGGGTACTCATGAGTCTCCCTTTTACAGGCACGCCTACTGGTAAAAAAAAAATACTTAACCTTGTTAATATGGTCTTGAAAACAGTTTTGCAATGCAAAATAATGGAATTTTAAACAAGTGATTAAAACATGCAATTAATCACAATTACCTATTATATATATATATATATATATATATATATATATATATATAAACATATCTAATATGTGTGTCACCTACTCTCCCTTCTTGTGGAATGAGTTTTTGTCAGTGTGAAGGCCAAGTGTGTGTGTGTGTGTGTGTGTGTGTGTGTGTGTGTGTGTGTGTGTGTGTGTGTGTGTGTGTCAGTGTGTGTTTCCTTCCACGCTCCCCCTGCTTCCTATGCGTCTGGCCTCTTGGCTTCCTAACCAGTTGGGAGTATTTCATTAGCACCCAGTGAGAAGAGCACAGGGAAAGGCGCAGTCCCTGACCCAACACTCACACCATGAAGATGTTCCAAGAAAAAAAAACATCAAGTCTGCTCTGCTGTCGTTTTTGCCCTGCACGCTGGCAGCTCCGAGTGATGGTGGCGGCTGGTTACTGGGGTTATTAGGCGGCAGCTTACACACAGCCTGACACATTCGATCATCTAATGACACCTAATTATGTGACCGCCTAATGTTGGCTTTCTCCGAGGTCAGGTTGCTGCTGTTTGCCGTTTGCTGTGCGAAGAATGCATTTTGGAAATACGGGGTAATTATTGGCGCGAGCGGCTCTCTCATTAGAAACACTGTGTATCTGAGCAGTGCACAGAGAGTGAGAACAAAATCTAATTATCACCCTCTTCTCACCCACCCCTCTGCACCATCAATACTCCATTATAACACCTTGTCCCCACAGTGCAGACAAACTCTGACTCCTACACATGTGCACTGTGCATGTAGACATACTCACACAGCTACAATGCATAGAGTCATTAAAAACTGTGTGCTGTGTTACATTTACTTCAATATGATACGGTGTGACAGCGCTAACTCATAGAATTTTAAGTAACATGCACTGTCTTCCTGTTTATATATGTATGAGAGGATCTGTGTGCAAGTTACAGAAACTTAGTGGTAAGTGATAAAGTTAGTGCAAAAGTAATTGAACTATTTCCACAATTACTGCATATAAAAGTAATTATTTAGAGAAAGTAACTTTTGTGTCACTTATATCTGCTTCATTTTTCTTTTTTATACTAGTGTGGAACAGAAGAAAACAATTGTCATCTGACAACTGTCTTCTGTCAACTGACAACAAATAAAAAATACAAATCCACATCAGTTTTTAATACCCTTTTTTGGCAAAGCAAAATGAAAACAAGTGCGTCTCAGACATCTGACAGTTATTTATTGCAATAGGCCAAATTAAATTAACCAAGGTTTTATTATTTAATCTTAGCAGCAATTCAAATGCTGCACACAGACTACAACTCAGCACTAAACAATATAAATGTAATAATTTTGTTTACACATTGTATTTTAGACTGAATGTAGAAGCTGAGCTGGAAATTTCAAGATTAAACAAAAATACTTAATCCTGCTAAGATTTATGCCATATGCATGAACACAGCCAAAATTATAATAAAAAGAAGAATAAAAAGTGCGTAAAATGTGCCAAACAGTCCCTAAGGGTTAAAGTTATGTAAGTTTTTACAAAATGCACTAAGGCATTATACTTTATTTTTGGTAGTAATTGAAATACTGCACACACTGAACTGATGGCTATTGTGCCTATTGCATGAAAATAGCCAAAAAAAATCAAAATTTGAAGACCGAAAAGTATGTAAAATGCATCAAACAGTCCCTGACAGTAAAGTGCATGGCCACATGAGTGAAAAACTGTCTGCAAGGCGTCACAAAAAGTCAATAAGTCTGATCCATCCCTCACTCCTCCACAGCTCCACCCTCTAACTCTTCCAAGTAAGTGATGCCAAAATACCAAACTTGAGGCTTAAAATATGGGACCCTAACCAATGGGTAACATTAAAATGGCTATATCCAATATTTTTCTAAACTCTATGGCAGTGGCAGTCAAATGGCAATTGACTGAGTCACTCATTGCCCCGCTGCAAGGTCAGGTGACTTCCAGTGTGCTAGTTTGGGCAGGCGGGTCAAAAAGTGATGAGGCAGCTGTCCAGTAAGTAAGTAAGTAATTAATCACACTATGTGTAAATGCTTTGTTAACGTGCTCCTTGGCAATATCATCTTTCCCATATTTACGAGTTACAAGCACATGAACAGTCCTCCAAAGTCATAATTATGAGTGGGAAACTGGGATACTTTGATGATACCCGTGTTGCCAAATTGTGACATTGACGTTGTGTTTTAGGGCAGCAGAAATGGCAGAAAGCATGAAAAGTGTCAAACATGGTAAAAACATGCTGTTTTGACGTCACTTGTCACATCATAAATGCATAAACATGGCGGCAAAAGTCAATTTTTGGTAAATGGTAAGAAACTTTTTCATTAATTTACGTAATAAAAAGCAATTTTTGACCACATGTAAAGTGTAATTTGGTATTAATGTTAACTGCAGTCCATGTAGAGTGACCTTGATTATATATAAAAATATGATATATAAAATGTATAAAAATATAAATAAACTGGAAACAGCTATCAACCTCTTGTTTAAACACTCATAGCATTAAAATGCAAACCATCTTCTCTGCAGCTGCCATGTTGTTCATGCTTTACGACCACAAAGCACATGAACACAACAAAGTCAAAAGAACAACTTCCCAACTAAGAAACTACAACCTTCCAACATCACATGACTGCATCAAAAGTCCATCTCCTGTGTTCCTTCCTCTGTCTCAGTCTCTCCTTCAGTCAGACACACAACCACACAGGACACAGGGACTTGAGCAGCGCTCACTGTGCATCACTATGGGTGACTTTAGATCATAGCTGGGAAAAATTCCCAAACAGGCTGCTCTAATCAAGACAAAAGTAGCGAGTAGCATGACCATGAATTTCAGCCATTGAAATTGCGTATTTCAATATAATAAAGGAATTATATTTCAAGTTACTGCCAAAATTAGTGGAGTTGCAATAATGTGTTACATTGTAACACCTCGTCAGTGTTGGGAAGTACTATTTTCATCAAGAACTTTGCACCAAGAATTCTGTTAAATTAGCTGGGTTTAGATGGTTTTACTTACACGGGAAATGATGATGGTGCAGCTGCGGCTCAGGCTGGGTCATCCTCTAATCGGAAGGTTTGCAGTTTGATTCCTGGCTCCTCCAGTCAACATGTCAAAGTCCTGTAGGGAAAGACACTTGTTCAAGCTGTGTGTTCTGTGCTGTTGACCCTCTGCAGATGTGCCCAGGTGTGCTGCATTAGCTCACGAGCTGCACTGCACCTGACGGGAGGAGCTTAAAAAGTTTGTTTGACAGCAGCAGAGGAGAGAGGCTCCTGGTGTTGGGTCTGCTGATCTCACTGTCTTTCTGCTTGGAATTTTTATTGCCTTGCTTGTATTGTTGTTATTGTGAAATTGTTACATTCATAATGTTAAGTGCAAAAAAATGCACAATTGAAAGCCATTCAAACTGCAGTGTTTGATCCCACAGCCATCGAAGCATAAAAACATGAAATGTATTCATTCTGGGCTTTTGCCTTGGAATTTGAAATTTTCACTATCTTCCACCTGATGATGTCATTTTTACCATATTTGGCATGTGGAGAAAATAAATGCTATTTTAGCAAGATGCAAAAAAATCTCCTTTCGATGTAATATGTGCATGAAAGTGTTTTGTAGCCATCCGCCACCCCTCCCACCTGCCCTATAGGCGCCGTCGCGCTCCTTGTACTATGTCACATTACCGGCAATGTTTCAACCTGATGCTATCCTGACAATTTCATGCGAACACGACAGATTTCGTCCAGCTGCATTTTCAAGTGACGCCATCCACGTATAATGTGCATACAAAAGGTGCCTTTTGACTTCACAAACTCACAAAAAGCTCTGTCTAAGCGGCGTTCATCTAGGAGTTCCTGATGAGAATGTGCTGGAGTTGCAGGTGGTGCGTTGTCAGTAGGCTCGGCCTGCAGTGTATGAATTTATGTGTGCGTGGGTAAATGTGACTTGTAGTGTCAAAGTGTTTTCAGTAGTTGAATGACTAGAAAAGCACTATACAAGTTCAGGTCCATTTACCATGTGTGCCAGAGGGTTTCGCATTATAACATTTTTAATCCAGACCTGGTCATAAGGGGTTCTGCCATCTCTAGAAAATAAACGTGAGAGGTGACTGTGTTTTATGTGACTTCACTGGGCCAGATGGAGCTTTGACATGGAACAGCAGTACACAGAAAATGTTGCCTGTAGACTCATTTTTCAGAAATAATACAAAGTCATAATTTTGGGGAGAGAAACACTGACACTGGAGACACAAGAATGTTGCTACCTCTTGTCAGTTAATTTTTTTATTATCAGTCTCTCTCTGCATGACAGCTGTAGGTTAAAATCAACACAATGTCAAAGACCAGTTGTGTCTGTGATGACTCAAGATTGTGTCAGATTATGTTCCTGCTGACACGGAGCAGGTAGCAGTAATGAAAGTCTGCAGCATGTCGGCTTTGAGGTGATTATCTCTGATCTCACAAACTTGTCTCAAAGCTAAAGCCAGGCTTTGCTTCCCCTCCAGTAGGCTGCCCCTGGCTCAAGAAGCACCATTTTTGTGATATACTTCAAGACCAGTCTCAGGTGTTGGATTAGTGCTCGACTAGTGACAGTGCATTGTTATTTGTTGCACTGGTGTTGCTGTCAGTAATGTAATCGAGGCCAACTCAAGAGCTGAGCTCGTTATTTCATTCTTGACTTTGAAAACAGATTCTAACTCAAGGTGATCCACAATGCTGCGGAAAGCCCTTCTACTCAGAGCAGAGCCTCTTGTTCTGGTTCAAGTTCATGAAAGTTTACTGTAACGTTTTGGTGACCTAAAAAAGTTTGTGTTTGGTTGTACCAAAATATGCATTAAGGAGTCAGATGCTTAGTATTTGCAGTTTTTTTTCATGGTTTCAAGCCAAGTTGTTTTGCAAGCAAAAAAAGCATTAGCACCATGACAGTTAACTACAGCTGTAAATGCAGTGTGCTAACATGACCTCGAACTATACTTAACAACCTTAACAAAGTGCTTATTTAACCCACACCAAAACCCTTTCCTTAACCTAACTAAGTTGCTTCTGACTAAAGCCTATCCAACCTTCAACCAAAGTGGTGTCACATAATTAAACAAATTCGATTTTCAAAGTTTGTTTTTTTAAATGGTTTTAAAGGCACATGGATTGATGATTTCATGCTGCTGATTAGGATGGACGAGAAGACACTTTGACAGGTCGTTATAGAGAGTATGGACAAAAATGTTGACCATTTAAAAATCGTGATAGAAAACACACTCATTTTCCTCAGTCAACATTTGTAACATTTACAAGGTACAAGGTAGAATTACCATTTTTAAAACAAGCTAAAAAAAATGAAATGACAATTTGTCCTTGATCCTGCTACATCTGGGAGATTTATTTGGTGTAGCCTTAACCCTTGGCTAGTATTTTTCTAAATCTACTAATTCCTTGCAATCCGTTGAACATTTCTCACAAAGTTGCTAATTGCCTTTTTTTCACATTTAATAGAAATCACATCAATTTTCTCAGGGCTCAAAGGTTTAAATTCTTGTGAAAGATGTCTGAAAGTAGCACAAGAAAAGTGATGTTGCTCCAACTTTCAAAAGGTTAAATATCCCTTTTATCAGAGCTGATGAGGCTTTATGATATATAATGGAAAATAACATGCACTTTTACTGCCATGTCGGGTATGACAGGATGTTAAAGTTACCTGTTGTCCAAGAAGATATAAAAGTTGTCTGAGTTTGTCTGTGACATAAATCTAGATCTGCTCTGTTTCCTCTATCTCCCAGCAGTGCTTACGGGTTGAGAGGCCACAAAGGAACTATCTTAAGACAAACTTCCAACCCGCCACTTATTGTTTTACCTCAGGCACTGTGTCAGCCCTCTAATGTCTGATGTTGAACTTGGAACTGATAAGCGCACGGTAAAGACTGCAGAAAGGATGGAAAGTTGGGTTGGAGTCTGTATTTCTCTCCCACTCAGCACTCAAGTGGAACTACAGTAGGTGGGCGTTTTTCTCCGACAAAGAGACAGGGGAGAGAGACCAGGAGACAGGGAGACGTGTGGAGGGAGGGAGACTCAGTGAGGCAGGTGAAAGGGAGGGAGGGAAGGTGGAGTGATAATTCTGTGTCGGAGACGGCGTGTGTGTGGGGGGAAAGGTTTGCGTAGGGAGGATATATTACATGCAGTTCCATTAGTGTGTGTAATGGTGCTGAAAGGCTGCGTCCTGGTGCTGTTGACCGTGATGATAGTGGGAGTTGAATTAAACAGTCCCTGTCAAGCTGCACCGGTCATATGCTGCGCCGGTCTATCCAAGGGAAGCACTGCACTCTCACGCTGCCGTATCACAACACGTCAAACCAAGCGCAGCCTTTGTTCTGGGTTACTGACGGAGTGTGTGCTCAGCACGGGACCAGCTCAGCGATCATGGTGCACGTTAATTGTCTCTGTAGGGCGTACAAATTTACAGTCAGCACTGTGTGGGCACAGGTAATTGCTTTTCACATTACCACCTCAAAAACAGTGATAATGGAGTAATTGTTGCGCGATTGTTACATGTTGTAAAACTTGTCAATAAGCAGCTGAAAAGCTGTTCAAATTCAAATGAAGAAGTTATATTCCAAAGTGTTTAACTCTAATTAATATTTTGAAACCTCTTTTTTCTAAACCTCTTCTTTCAAAAACATCAAAAGAAGGCAATGAGCAACGTCTCAAAAAAGCACGAAGTGACCCATAAGTTAGCAAGAAACTATTGAAAAAGTATGAGAAAATTGAATATTAATAAAACAAAACAAACAAACAAAAAACACAACAACATGAAAGAAAAGAGTTTTACTCTTAGGGCCTGCTTAATATTACACACACTTGTATCGCTCTGCGCACAAAATTCACTTTTCAAAATCAAGCTTTAAAAATATAATACATTAATATTTATTTCTACTTAAATTGAGTTAATTTTTTTTAACCAACATCATTCCTAATCATAAAAATAAACTATTCATTAATTTTCAGAATTTTATGCCAGGTTTTTGTCATGATGTCAATGTTTTTAGATAAAAACACACACACACACACACACACACACAAAAAGAATTATAAAAATAAATCTCTAAAAAAAGAAAAAATGCATTTTGAATGGGTTTCAATGGCACAATTACAGTATGAATGTAACAATTTTGGTTCTACAGTGCATCTTAGACTTTATCTTAGATTAAACAAAAATACACAATCTTGCTAAAATGTATGCCATGTGCATGAACACAGCAAAAATCATCAAAAAATGAAGAATGAAAAGCGCATTAACTGCACTAAACAGTCCCTAAGGGTTAAGTTGTACACAAGACAGATAAATTCCCTAAGGGAGACTTTTGTTTCCACAGTGTGCATTATGCATTTCTTTACTAGCTACAGAATCTGGCCTTTTTTTCATAGCTGAAAATAACATGCAAAAACTCTATTTAATCCCTTCCTTCTGTGGTCAAAAACAGCTTCCTGAGTTCCTCAAAAGGTTATTGATTCCTTAGGAAAGTTCCTGCAGTTGGAGCACACTTTAGAGAGACGTTGTTCTACAATTTTGGCAAGTCTCATTATGAGAAAGTTATTATTTTCAGTTACAGGGTAATCTTAGCACATTGTTGTTAAAACACTGGTAAAATCTGCATGACCCTCTCTGAGATCAGCACAAAAGATTGAGTTTGGCAATCTCATTTCTTTTTGTTGCACGATTCAACACTTTGTTTGCGCTCTACTGCTGCCCTTGGCAAACAGAAAAATATCTAATCCAACTCTTTTCCTAGTTGCCGAATTTCAGCCAAGTTGATTATTTATGGTTGTTGTTTGAACCTTGTTCACCGCGGAGACCTTAGGGCTCGCCAGAAAATTGACCTGGGTCATCATGAATGATGCAAGCCGAAAGGCTCGCTGATCAATAGTGGCTTCAAGCACTGTAAGTCCAACCTACAATACGTATTGATCCAGTTGCATGTCTTGTTGGTGCACTTGTGCATGAAATTCATTGTGTAAGAGCGGCAATCTTTTCAATGGTGGGGTCTTAAACCTTTCAGGTTACTTTACTCTCTTTGTTTACCTTTAACCAAAGTAAATGAGAAGACACAAAGATCAATTAAGGATCACTGATCAAAGCTGGCTGCATGCTTATGCTTGTAGAACAAGCGGTATGTATTATACGTTGTTAAAAGAACCAGATGAGTAATTAAGATGCTGCTCCATGAGTCCATAGATTACAGGAGATGCTGAGACCGGCTTTAAATGAAAATCGCTCCCTGACTATCCGCACGAGCACTGTAGGTATTGAGCCGTGCTCTCAATTTCATAGGATTTAATAATCAAGTCAAAGTATACAATGGCAAAAAAATAAAGTATAGTATAGTATGTCAAAAAAAGTTATAGTATGCCAAGAAGAAAAAAAAAGTCTCAGTATAGTATTTATATATATATATGTGTGGACAAAAAGCCATAGTCTACTACACCATAAAATGTTTTAGTATACTATGCAAAAAAAGAAAAACTCAAAAAGCACAGTATAGTATGTAAAAAAATGTCACAGTACAATGGGTCATAAAAATGTCTTAGTATAGTCATATCATCTTATTTAATAAAAAAACAACTTTATAGCATGCCTTTAAAATGTCATAATAAAGTATTTTACAGAAATGTCTTCGTATAGTATGGAAAAATAAAGTCATTGTATACTACACCTTAAAAATGTCTTAGTATAGTGTGTCAAAAGCATCACAGTGCGATGTGTAAAAAAAAAAAAAAAATCATAGTATAGTGAGCCGTAACAATGTCATCGTTTAGTATGTCAAAACGTCATAGCAAGGATGCCATTAAAAAGTCTTTTTATATTTTTTAAACTATCACGTTAATATGGCACATATATGTCTCAGTAAATGTAAAAAGAATCATAGTGTAGTTTGTGAAAAAAAGAAAGAAAAAGAAAATGAAAAAAAAAACAAAACAAAACATGTAACGGTATAATATGCCAAAACAAAAAACACACAAACAGCATGGTATAGTTCAAGAAAAAAAAAGTCATAGTATAGTACAGCATAAAAATATTATAGTATGTAAAAAATAAAGTCATAGACACCTTGGATCCTTTGGGAAGCTGCGATTTAAAAGCCAAGCGCAAAAGATGATATGAGAGGAAAATAAATAAAAACAAATGTGGGTTCTAAATGTCAGAGATATATTAATGTTGTATTTCCTGTGTAATATGAGCAGATTGCTCATCATTCTTTGACTAAAACAATTCATACAAGAGATTCTAAATGGTTTTTTTTCAAGGAATTGCATCACCTTAAGCTAAACACTTTTTCCCCGCTCTCCCTGCAGGTAAAACATTTGCTTTATATGTTGCTTCTTTCACAGGCTCATTATCCACCACTGTGTCTGACTAATTTTAGGTGTATTTCAAATGTTATAAAACAAACAGAAAGAGCTTAAATATTCCGCGCTCATTGGTGATACTCATTTGTACTGTGGTAATTTTCAGGAGGTAATAGAAAGAACAGGATGGAGAGAGAAATTAATGGATGCATTTTGGGTTCATGACTGAGAATTGCGCCACATTCGGTTGAGTTTTTATGGATTTTACAAGTTAAAGTATTGTATAGCTGATATATTCCCTGGCTGGGCTGGGGTAATGACACATAAACACCGGAAAGGGACCATTTGCTAAATCTGGCCAGTTGATAGCTTTGTAGCAACACTGGAAATGCAAGAAAGTGCTGTTCGATTAGGTGTGCAGCACATTTTGAGCATATTTTTACTTTGTCATTTGCAAAATGTTATGAGGTGAGGAGGGGAGAAAGCACAATACGTGATTACACAATGACAAAAACTCTACTCTACTCTGCCTGAATGATAATGTCTGTTTATTTGGGTTTTTTGTTCTACGGCGAAGGTTATCTATGGGAATAAACTCGTGCAAATGCCTCACGTTAGTTTTTGTGAAACTGTAGTCAGAAATTAAAGTGTCACAGTGAGTTTCAAGCAATAAGAGAGCATCTAAGTTCCCAAATTCAATATTCTTTTAACATTCATTAACCTGTATATTGTGTGCAGGTCAAATTTGACCAGTTTACACTAAAAAGAAAAGAAAATTATGATGTAATGCAGAGCAGGTGGACCCAAATGCAGAAGACGGTAGGTAACACTCAAAAAAGCTTTTTATTCAAAGGACACCAGGCGGGTTTCCTTCACAGATTTACGCAAAACTTAAGTGATATTTTCCAAATTTTAATAAAACACAATTGCGAGATGACCCAGTTAATTGAGTGATATAATGCAACTTCTCGCAATGTTATGCAATTTTCCACTGACGATAACATTCCATGAAGCACAGCGATGGATGTTCAAAACATTAGCAGGTTTATTGATAAAGCCAATCTAATATCCCTGTAATTACTTTGTCTCATATAAGAGTTTAGAAGATCTTGGTCTCTTCCTCCATGCTTGGTAGAATGTTATGTGACTGCTCCTTATTATTGTTTGGGTTTAATGAAGTTTGGCATCCATAAAGTCACATTATCGCCACCCGATGCTGCACATCATATGATCTAGAAAAGCTAAAAAGTGTTTCTATTGCAGTTTTTGTGAAATATAGATTTTTTGAATCGCCTGAAATACCACCTCATACGCCTGTAAAAACTTTTAGCCATAAATGGAAGTTTTTCCGAAACTGACGTGTTTCCATTTGGCAAATTTTGTATACACACTTTCGAATTGCGCAATTTGAGGGTTAATCGAAACCCGCCTACCATAACTGAGAATCGTAGAAATCAAGAATCCAATAAAGACTGAACTGAAAACCAGGACTAATGCTGGGTTCCAGGTGCACAACACCAAACATAAAGACAAAACATGACAGACAGTGATGAACTGATGTTTCTTTGGTTAGTCCATGGACACTTTCACCATCAGTGGGGCCGCCTCTTTATGTTTTAGGAGCATATTAGTATTTAAAACTATGATAAATAAAGACAAATAACTACTTATAATACTAAATACTAATATTTTTACATAATTATACGTGCAGAAAAGGTTTTACTATATGATAGTAGATGTATTACTTTACTTAAATACATGCAAATATACTTTATGTGCATTGTTTCATGCATTTCTTACCGTTTCCAAATTGTGCCTCCGTGGCCATTGTTGTGTGACATCAGACGGCTAAAGTTGGGGTACATGGATTTCCTCTGAGTTCACAAATCGCTCTGACTTTGAGTACCGTTCCACTGTACTTTTTCTTGTAGGAGGTTGGAATATCTCGACTTCCGGGTTGTCTGGAAAGCAACATAAAAGCATCTTATGTAAACGGTCATGTAATGCAGAGCAGGTCGACATAAATGCAGGAGACAGCAGGTAACAGGAACTCCAAAAAAAAAAGAAATCACTTATTAATCCAAAGACACAGTAACTGAAATAAGAGTAAAATAAAAACAACCAAATCAAGAAACCACCAAAGACTGAACTGAAAACCAGAACTTAAATACAATCTAGATTGACGAGGGGATGAGGTTCAGCTGGTGAGGAGAATAACGTGATAGCAGGAGAGCAGGCAGGGGAGCTGATTGGCTGTGAGAAACTGAGGAGCAGGATGTAAGACAGGCGTGACAGAAAACAGGCAGAAAACACAGGAAGACAGGAAGTAACACAAGACATGACACATGAGGAGATAACCTACAAAATAAAACAGGAAACAGACACAGACACATAAAAGAGGGAAAAACACAAAGAAAACCCAAAAACAAGGTCCAAAAGACAGAAGAATATCAATGAAACTTCAGGATAATGACACCTATGTTGCCAAGTTTGATATTTTTTTAACCCATTAACCTCCCTACAGTGTCCAGTCCAGATTTGGCCAGCTTTAATTAAAAAAAATTTATAAAACTAACCTTACCCTAAACCTCTTTCCAAATCCTAGCCTGTTTGGAAATGGCAATAGTTAATAACTATTAAACCTTTACTGAAGATGCTGAACCCCAAATTGCTCCCAATGCTGCGTCACTGGAGTGTGAGTGTGTGTGAATGGTTAAGTGAGTAGCAGGTGGCACCATGTACAGTAGCCTCGGCCACCAGTGTGTGAACATGTGTGTGAATGGGTGAATGTGACGTAGTGTGAAAGCACTTTGAGTTGTTTAGAAGATTAGAAGATTAGAAAAGTGCAGCACAAGTGCAGACCATTTACCATTTAGCACAACGGAGAAGAAAAGCATTGACATATGTCGCCTACTCAGCCATGGTAGAATCACAAAAATCAAGGAAAAATGAAAAAAAAAAAATCAAGTGAAAATTACGAAATAAGAACAATCTCATAAAGTCTCGCTTTTGAAACACTCATGGAGTCTCCCGGTGGGATACAGAGCCACATGTAGGATGACGCACAACAGTGTCGCAGATGTAACGCCATCAACACGCTGCTGGTGGAACCAAGAAGTGAGAAAAGTAGATAATTTTTCATTTTTAGATAAACTTTCCCTTTAAGGTAGTCTGCAGAGTTTTAGGTGTTTTTTTTCTTGGCAATCTACCAAAAAAAGTGTACCAAATTACCTGACTTCACCCTAGCATTGGACATTAAAATCAAATATGCTGCAAAACAGTACGAATTTAAAGACTGAAGCGAGAAGATTGTGTGAGGAGAGTGTGCGAGCCAGAATTCACAGAGAGAAAGTGTAAGATGGAGACAGAATCTCATTAACGGTCGGAGAAGTCTTTGGCCTTGGCCTTTAATGTGATGCTATGTCTCTCGGTCTTCGTCAGAAGCTGCCAACTTGCTCCCTTCCTCCCTCCCTCGCTCTCCTCTCTCTGTGCGTCTTTTTCCGAGCTCCCTCTCTTTCCCTTTTATATGACTCTTGCATCTCCTCTCCCCCGGCTTTTCAGTGCCTTTCTCCTGCACTTCTTAGCACCGAGAAGCATGGCAAGATGGGTATAATTTATTTATGGTCATGCATTGTCTGTGTGCGTGGGCTTAAGTAATACTCATCTGAGCTGTGCCGCTATAATACAAAGCCTCATTCCTTCTCATATGCGAGGGATGACACACGAGCACTGGAGCCTGCTACGGTCCCCGAGTCTGAACGCTCCCGACTCAAAGTCGAGGGAATCTGAGGGGGAAGAGGGGCTTTGTAGAGCTCAGCGTGCTTTGTTAAGAACTACAAAGAGGACAAACTGCCTCTACCCCTTTTTTTTGTTTCTTTTATACTTACTTGCTTCTTTCTTTAGCAAATTTCTCTTTTTTTTCTTCCTGCTCATGTCTTTTCTCTAGTCCAGCGCTGCAGGGCAGGTCACTGCTGTGGATGTTAGGGTGCAGTGAAGCAGAAGTGCTTTATTCCACTGTAAAGAGCATCTTTTCCCATTAAATCTGGCTGGTGTTTTCCATCTGTCCCAGAGCTGGTTTTAATGGCTCGTCACATGACTTTAAAATGTATCTGGGGAATTTGCACAGCCAAATACTGAGTGTGTTTTTCAGCCTGCATCCTTCTTCCTCTGTCTACCTTCCGGTCTCTCGGCAGACGAAAAGACATACATGAGGGCGAGATCATAGAAGATGAACTGATGTTTTGAAAAAAATCCTACTGTGTGTTTTGGGTTTTTTTTTGTTGTTTTTGTTTTGAACTTGTGCTCTCATTTGGTCAAGACTGAACAAATTGAAGCAATCTTTGTTTTTTTTCTGCAGTGACAGTGGCCGCTAAATTAGTGCTCTCAAAGGGGTGTGAATATTTGGTTTCAACTGACACTGTTTGTACTGTAATTTGGTGCAATATCTGTCTGAGAAAGCCCTCAAAATTGTTCATAATTTCACTGAACTTGGCAGCTATCCAGCTGCAGGGCTGACATTTTTGCAGCCCCATGTCTGACTTATACTTTGCTGCTGTAAAAACTTGAATAATTGAAACTTAGATATGTCAGCTACATATATACCAACTGCATTTCCTAGTTGTTTGGATACTTGCTCATGTTTTTGCCTTCGCCTTTTAGCCCTTTCTGGATTGTTTTCTGGTCTGACTGCCTGCCCGTGTCCTGAACCTTTTGTGAAATTAAAGATTTACAATTTGCTACTGAACATGTCCACCGAGTCGTGCACTCAAGTCCTGATCTATGTGTACCAGTCTTGTCACCAAGAACACGATGCATGCTCACCCATACCAGCAACTTGACTGCATCTACTGTAGCTTCTGGCTAAGCCACGCAGAGTCACTGCTTACAAAGTTAGCTTACAAAATCAGAGGTCAATTTTATAGCAAAGTATTGGGGCTTCTGCAGGTAGGAGATAGAGTGGGTCGTCCACTAAAAGGAAGGTTGGCAGTTTGATCTCCGGCTTCTCCACCCAACATATGCACATAAGTGTTTCTGAGTGGCTTTACGTTCTCCAGGCAGAGCACGACGACTCTGCTACCTCATCATGGAAGTTGTAAGCAGGTCTCCTAGCAAAACACCCATTATCATTCTCACACGCTTCAGCTGAAGACATCTTTGTCCAACTGTTGCATCGTATTTTTAAAAATGGAAAAAAATGCACAATAGCTGCATTAGAGTTCATAAAGTGACCCTTACACAGAAAGCACAGTGAATTCATATTTCAGTCAGATTTAAAGCCTGGCAATAACTTAAAGCTTAAGGAGTAAAGGATGATGTCAGTTGAACATAGTTGGGAGCTTGCAATCTGTTGCTAAAGCAATAGTAAGTTGTGTGGGCGTGAGAGCAGAACAGAGCAAGGGAGGAAAACCAAACTAGCTACACTTGCACACACACACACACACACACACACACACACACACACACACAAGCAACTAAACAAGCAGAGAGTAGGAGCTTCTTTTTGGAATTAGACAGCAGTGGATGTCGTTCTAATTTCCTCCTCCCCTCCTCCCTCCATCTTTATCCCTGTTTCTGCCGAGCGAAGCCTAATGATGTCCCTTGTGACAAGTGCTGGTTAACTACTCGCCATCAACACTCGCAGGCACATAGACACAGACACGTGCGTGCTGCCACATACACACTGCACACACTCATGCATTCTGGCCAGCAGCTGGTAGCTTTGCCAACTGTGTCCCCCTGACTTGAAGGAGATATGGGGAGCAGATGTGGCTCTATTCTGCCTGACAGGTCTAGGAGGAAAAACAAGAGCCAGCAGACTGTGCGGGGGGATGGGGAGGAGACGGGCGATACAAGAGCCTGTCTCCACCCTTTACTGCTTGGAAACATACAACAGATTTGTCGAAGCACTGTATAGCCATGGCCGCACCTTCATTCTATACAAACCATACTGAGCGAAGGCTGCATCCCATTACCCCAGAGGTGCCTCTTCCTTTCTCTCCCTACTTTCCTTTCTGATGTGTTCCCCCCCGCCATCCCTACACTGGAGGAAACACAGTAAGCTGCTTCATTATCTCCTTTGCAGCAGCTTTGTTGGAGGAAACATGGGACTATCCTTTCAAGAAGCATCCTCACCACCACGCCCAGCTACAGTTAAAGCCGACATCTGCAACAATAAGAGTTTAAAGCTTCCAAGAATATCAGACGCTAGAGAAGATCAGCCTTTTTGACTTTTAGGATATCAAAGATGTGTTTTTCTTGAAAATATTTCGACAGGCCAATCTAATGAAATGTCTACAGGCTGTAGCCGACATACAGCAGCTGTATGTCTCAGGGTCCTTTCACACTTGTGTGGTTTTTGGGGACATTGTCACTGTCGTAGTTAACGGGGACACCTAAAAAGATATTTTGCCACTTTCCAACCAGCTTCTTATCTAAACAATGTGGGAATGCGCGGATGAACTGTGGTAGACTTCCCTCCATCTAATGTGTGTCTAGATATCCCTCCTGACCCCGCGATGAATCGCCGCCAGGGCTATTGCTACAACAGACTGTACTTCCACATTTTCTCAAGCACGAACCAAAATACGATCAAACGGTAACACCAGGCAGTGCTGATCGAATAAATCAAGATTATGTTACTTCACTCCCTACTTCTCTCCTAAAATGCTGTTACTACTACTGTTGTTACTTGCTACTGCGTTTCGTATTTTTTACCTCAGATGTTTTCAGAAACATGTTTCATTGTTTCACACAGATTAACATTACGTCGCCTACCAGCGATAGGATTTATTGATCTGGTGTGGTGCAATGCACTCTGGTAGTTGTAGGTTTCCTACACATTCCCATCCCAAGTCATCACCTATTGCCACTTTGCAGTGGATGTCAGAGTCTACATATTGCGCTCTAAGTATCATTCTGCATCTGCTATTGACGGGATGCTTCTACCATGATGTCAACAAAAGCACATGGTGGAATTACACCACACGTGGTTATGTTTAGGCAGCAACAGCACAGATGGTTAGGACTAGGTCAAGGATGCACATAGTAAGGTGCTGGAGAAAATTATCACATTCAGATGGGAAAAAACACCGGACTCCTGCATGAAAGTCTGTTTATGTTGGATTAATTTAAAGCTCTTCCCTGCCGCTAGTGCTTCTTATATCACATCATTACTGGCAGCATCTACATAATGCAGACATGACAGGTTTCGCGTTCTCAGCTGACACCGCCTCTCTTTGACATGTGCCTTCCAACCATCCGTGAAAGGTAGCTTTTGGTGTCAGAATCTTACCCCAAAATTGCTGCAAAAGGTGTGGTATTTGACAACTTCATAATGAAAATGGGCTGTCCTTTTTCTCTGTTTTCTCTGCTCATGTAGCACCAATTTCCAGAATATTTGCATCTTCCTACTGCAGAGACAGCAATACACTCATATCAGTGGAATCCTTCTTTTGAGTAGAACTGTGCTGTTTCAGTGATGAGGCAGATATTAACACAGATTTCCTGATGGGGCACTGTAAGAGTTAAATCCTGTGGTTCACCAGAAGACTGAAAATCAGCGATAAAAGCCACTTCATTTAAAAATCAACATGAGCCTTTGTCTGGATTCAGTTTCCCTCATCTACATCCCTCCCCTTCTTCTGAGAAATTCACAGCTCCAACATAAAACAGTGCGATCTAATCACAGCTCCAACTCGAAAATGATGATATACTACGTGACTCACACATCAGCTTGACACATGATGCTCTGATCCTATAGATTAAAAAAAAACTTGAATTAAATTAAAGATGCTGCTGTTTATTCCTTATCAGCTTGTGAATATTAAGCACCGCCACACCAAGTATGATCCAAATTCAATACTCTGTGGAAGCTGGAGTGTGAGGGCATGAGTTTATTTGAGCTGGAGTGATTTATAATGAATTCCTCCCGTGAGGCAAGAAGCCGAATAAACACACTGTACGCGCAAATACCCGGTGATCAAGTGATAGTGAAACATTCAGGGGATATTTTTGAGTCGGTGACATTATCATCATGATCAGACATTTCACCACATGTATGTGTGTGTTTGTGTGATATGTGTTTGTGCATGTCGAACCAGTCTATTACTCGAGTTTACTCACCATATTATGAATCTTTAGGTGAAGAGCTTATCAGCAATCAGGCTCATTTCCTTTACATGGGGATTAAGGGTGAGTAATTTATCTTTAATCTCATCAGATAGGGTGCTCAGCAGTGTTTGCATGCTTGAAATGAACGTAGACGCAGCCATAAACCACACCAAGGTTACACACATGCGCGCACACACACACACACACACACACACACACACACACACACTTGAGCGATTACCTAGTAATTTGCATTGTGTGTGTACTAATCTGGGACAAGGCCATAATTATGCTTAGTGACAATAGCACAGAGTGCTTGTTGGACTATGTATTAAATGAGTCAGTGTGATTAGCTGTCAGTATCCTTCACATACGCAGCCAACAATACAGCTGTTAGTCCGGTGATTTAATACCGCTTCCCTCATGTAATCAAGGAGCATGTGAGCGCACAGCACGAATTAAACACATTCAGTGCAAATATTAACTACATGAGACATTTATAAAGTAGCATACAGTCATTTAATTGGTTGGGTTTGGTGACCCACGCTTTTTCCAAAACAGGGGCATGGGTACTTTCAGCCTGTTCTTATTCAAAACGCGTAAAATAACGTTGCTTTGTCAGTGGTTTTGGTGCAAGTGTGTGAATCCAAAAGGCACCTTTTGCGTGCGCATGATATGCCACTGGACAGCGTCAGGTAAAAACACTATTGTTATTATTATACGCTGGTGGACGGCACCTGCCACATCCACATTATATGCACAGGCCATGTCGATGGAAAACACAGCCAGATGGAACTTGTCGCAGGTGCGTGAAATGGGCATGACGGCATCACGTTGCCGGTAACAACGTAATGGAGTGCGAGGGTGTCTATAGGACAGGCAAGAGGGGCGGTGGATGGGTCCACCAAGCAGTGGACTTTGATGTGGCAGTCCAGTATTCGCTCACCGTCTGAATGTGATGTTTCGTAACTACACGCTGGCTTTAGTTGCCATGCGCTGCTGTTGTCCAGACATAACCAATTGCTGTATCATTCTACCATGCGCATTTATTGACATCACGGCAGAGGCATCCCGAAGCGTAAAGATCATATACAGAAGGAAACCTAAAACGCAATAAGTAGATGCTGAAGGAAACCTAAAATGTAATAAATAGAGCAGAAGGAAACCTAAAACGTAATAAATAGATGCTGAAGGAAACCTAAAACATAATAAATAGATGCATAAGTCCACTGACAAGGTAGCAACATGTGACGGTGCGATGAAGCCAATAGAACCATATCATCTGCAAAGAGCAGAGATGTAATTCTGAGGTCTCAAAACCAGACCCTTTCCTCTCTCCAGATGCGCCTGAGATCTCAAGAACTTTTCAAATACAAGTTATTTAATAATTAAAGATGAGATGAAACACTGAACAATATGACTGTGGTTAATTTCATTTTTTAGCCAGTGAATGAGATACTTTGAGTAGAGTGGTGCACAAATGCACAGGAAGTGACATAGCCCCTGACAGGTGGGATTCACGCTGCAACACCAATGTCCCTGTGTCAGTGCAGGCATAGGGTGTAAGTCCACCTTACTTGCTGTTCTGACATTAAAAAAATGAAGTTTGGGATATGGATATGCAAAACTGAGGAAGGAGCCATTACGAAAGCAGTGAAAAGTGAACGAATTACACCTTTTGGTTTATGATCTAAGCGAACATCATCAACCAATCGAACACTAAAAGCCAAATCTGTGGATTGTAAGTGGAAAAAATACGCATGTATGCAAATGTGGATTTTTTGTGAACTGCCCCCTTAAAGAGCAAAACTGAGAACAAAAAGAATTGTGTGATTGAAATGTCAATACCAAAAGTGCTGCTTAATGGTTTCAACATGACAGTGTTTGTAATGATTTTCACCTTTTCATACTGTTTTCACTGTCTTTAAAATAAGACACTAAATCTGTGACACAGCATATCTTGGAAAGAGACTAGGACACCGTGACATTTAAAGCACAGGACCTTTTTTCTTTTTTTTTTTTTTTGCATAAGTCTGTCAAAGCAAGCCTACAAGGTTATTCGAGGTTGTCTTGGTTGTTTGTATTAGCAGAATATCGCTTCAGTTCAGTGTGCATGTCAGTTGACTTAAAGGGATGTGACTGGTAATGGCCCATGACATATACTGTAACCTGATGACGTGTTTTCTGTGCTTGTAAGAGATGCCTATATGTCATGGTTGAGTTGTTTGAGGTAAATAGGTTTTGTGAAGAGGACAGTACAGTACAGTTATTCTCAGAGGCTTTGGTACATTTCTTAGATCATCCCCAAAAGGGATAGGTTAGATCTTTTAAGATTGAGTTGTATAAGGTACTTATCCAGTCAGTGTATTGGCATTTAAAGTGTTTAGTTCAAATTCATCTAAGTCACACAAAAGCGCAAACTAACTAACTGACCCAAGGGAAAGGGAGACTAGCAACTCCCGTGTTTTGCAATGTTAAATCGCTGTTTTATTTATCAGTGGAGTCTGGTTGCTTTGATGAGCGCATAGATGGGGAACTAAAGTTGTTAACCCTTTGATTGGTTTCATTTCTTTTAAAAACATGGGTGGAAAAGTCAATGTCCTTGTAACTTGTAATTTAATTGTTACTTACGACATCTATTGCACATCTGTCCATCCTGGAAGAGGGATCCTCAGTCGCTCTTCCTGAGGTTTCTACAATTTTTTCCCCCATTACAGGGTTTTTTTTTTGTTTTAGAGTTTTTTCTTTGACGATGTGAAAGTCTAAGGGCAGAGGGATGTTGTATGCTGTAAAGCCCTCTGAGGCAAACTTTGCTTTGTGATAATGGCCTTTATAAATACAATCGACTTGACTTGACTTGACTTAAATGTCCCACACATTGCATGAAATTTGTAAAAGATGACTAGAAAATTACCTAAAAAAGAGGAGAGGAATATTAGATAATTATCCCAAAAAATTCTGAGAAACGTCCCAAAAGATATATTTATGACAATAATTACTTTATATTTAAAATTAGGTTCCAGAAAAAAATAGGCTGACAAAATATATAAAATAAATAATTATATATAGTCATTTATAGCAGTTTTTAAGGACATTTTTCTTTTTTTTTCTTTTTGTTGTTGTTGTTTTTTTGTTGTTGTCAGGTAATTTTTACTTTCTTTTACTTTTACTTTCTACTTTTTTACTTTCTTACTTTTTTTTTAAAACATTTTTTTTTGCTCATTTTTGGGCCATGTATTAAGTTGCTTGTTGCCAATTTGCTCAGGTTTCGAAGGGTTAACAGCTTCCCCCATGGAAAGGGCCCTACCGCAGTAAAAAATATTTTCAATATAAAATCATGTCAATTATTAAGGTGGCTTAAATACATTTTGCTGACACACATAACTTTCTGACTTCCTTAGTTTATCTCTCAAAGGTAAATATGTCAACATGTCGGTGTCATCTGAATGACACGTTATTGTGTATTATGAAAATGTATTACCATGTTGTCAATAGAACAGTGCATACTCTATTACTATGGTTAGATGTAAACTCTGGCAAAGGTTCGGATGACAAGGATTGAAAATGCTCAGAACTGCACTACGTTCTGTATGTCATATCTCATATTTTAACAGTACAAAGTTACATGTAACTGTATGTGGCAGATTGATTGCAAGAGATTGGACAGGATTCACATTCATGCCTTCACTGTTTGTGCTGTCATTTGTTGACAGAGCATGTCATTGTGATACAGAAAAGGAGAAGAAAAGACAGTTTTACAGCGCTGCATAGCACAGGGGAGGAGAAAAAATACAAAATTCAAAATGTAAACACAGGAAACACCCCTTAGGCAGAACTGTACATGCAGAGCTGTGTGGGGAATTACAGTGCAGTCTCTCTACACCTCCTGACGCTGCTGCCTGTCGGAGCACAGATTCTCATCCACATCACGACAGAGAAAAATCTCTGATAGAAAAGAAATATGCCTTACAGACTTTGACAACTGGTTCAACCATTTTGCATTTGATGACTTGTGCAATGAATTACTGCTGCCCTCAACGTGCTCCTCGGAAATATTGTATTTACAAGTTACAAGCACATGAATGTCCCTCCAAAGTCATAATGATGTTGGAAATTGGGAAATTCTGATGATACTCGAGGTGCCGAGTTGTGACATTTGCGTGATGTTTCAGGGCAACAGAAATGGCAGAAAGCATGGAAACTGTGTCAAATATTAATGGTAAAAAATGATAGATTTCGTTATTTTGTTCCCATTAGTTATCATTTACTTTTAGTAGTTGCACATTTTAGTACATGCATCTATTAGCTGTAGCAAGTAAGCAAATTTTGAACTATAAAGCATGCTAGGCGAGTATCATTGTAACGATGTTCTTTTATAACACAAGTTGCCAACTTGACATCATAAATGCATAAACATATGAATAAACTTTACACAGCTATTAACCTCTTGTTTAAATGCCCTTAGAATTAAAATGCAACCCATCTTGTAACTTCCATTTTGTTTCCACTTTATGACCTCAAAGCACATGAACACAACAAAGTCGGAATAACGACTTCCAAACTCGAAAAGTACAACTTTCTGACATCACATGAAAGCAGCGTAATACCTACATGTTTTGTGGGGTTAAGCTTATTCAACAGAGAATCAGTACAACACATTTTGACCAACATGAAAGAAGCGACTGATAATCTAAGAAACAGCAGATAAACATGATGATTTTTGTGAATGTGCCAGAATAAGGATTTCAATGGTTAACAGTGTATTCAATGGTTAACAGTGTATTCATTACCTGCAGACATTATTTTTTACCAGTCAAGCATATTTGACTATAGCTTAATATGATACTGTTCAGTTTACTGCAACTCCAGCTATTGGTGCTGGTCATTTCACGATGACCCCAAAAAGACACAATGGCGTTGATTTGGAAACACTGTGCGCATTTTTCCCTTTTTTATTTTGATAATAATTTTCTAATCTACTAAGTTTTTGCAATTTGTGGGAAATTTCTTTCTTTTTAACATTGTTTCGAAAGAAATCAAACCACTCTAATCAAGATTTAAAAATGGAAATACCTGTGAAAGGCGTCTGAACGCAGCACAAAAAAACCTGATGTCGATCCAGGTTTTGAAGGGTTAAGATGTGCAGAAGTGAAAAGTTGATGTGAAGGCTGAGCGAGTACTTTTGAGAATTTCAATTCTGATCTGAAATGTATTAAAGCAACAGAGAGAAACTGTAATATGTGAAGCAACTCTCGGGTTGCAGAACTGAGAGACCCAACACGTACACACAAACAAAACACACACACACGCACACATACATGCACATGCACACACCACCTTGTCACAACTCTTTTTAGCTCTCATCTGAAATGAGAACATGCCCTGGGCCGCGCTGGGAGAATGGGAGCCGAAGACAGAAAGAGAAAGAAAAAAAGAGGAGGACAGAGAGGGAAATAAAATGAAAGAGAAAAGCCAAAGGGGAGAACACGGAGTGATAAAAGGCCGGAGCAGAGGAGGGAAGGGGGGAGAGGGAGAGAGAGAACAAGACAGGGGCTGTGGATCAGCCTGGAGGGTCAGCGGTGTGAAAGAGTTGCGGTTCATTGTAATGTCTCAACCTCCTCCATCCTCCCACCTCCCCTCCATCCGTGCGACCGCGGGCCCACCCCACCCCCCACCCACCCACACCCTCCAGCAGCTATTTAACATGGAAATTGATTTAAACAGAAGCTGAGATATCCGCAGAGGGACCTGAGGACAGGTGCCTCCAGTCAGCAGAGGAGAAGCTAATGAGAGGTGAGAGACCCGAGCCGAGCTAACAAGGAAAGCAGAGAGCACAATGAGACGGCAGAGGAGAGGCAGAAATTAGAGGGAGGGAGCGCGGAATGGGGAAGAAATTGAAGTGAAATTGGAGAGAAATGAGGGAGTCGAAATTTTCTAATTTCCAACTCGAGCTCCCAGCCAACTGAGAGAGCCGAAAGAAATAAATAAATGAGTGAGAAAAGTGTCGGTATGTGAGTCTGTGTGTGGGCGTGCAGCCACAGCCTGTGGGTTACCAGTAGTCAGGCACAAGAACTGTTAGTTCAAATATTACCCATGTGGAAGGAAAGTTTAGACTTTAAAATACAGGAAAGTGCTCAATTAATGGCTTCTGCAGACCAAAGGTTAAAACTGGCATTGTATGCAAAAAGGACTTCGAAACTTGGCACTTTTTCTGCTTTCTCACCTCATTCCTTTCAGTCTTAAACAAAATCTCGCCTACATGTTGCCTACAGCCTGAATGAGAGAATGTGTCTTGAATAAATAAGAACAGTGATAGACTAACACAGTGTTATGCCAAGTCGTTACATATTTCCGCTTTGCAGTGGATTTCTGCGTCTGCTGTTGACATTTTGGGACATCACTACCATGATGTCAAACATAAGCACATGGTGGGATTATGCTGCATGTGGTTACATTTAGGCAACAACAGGATTGGAAATTAACTCTTTAAAACCTGAGCAAATTGGCTTCAATTTGGCAATAAAGGCACCGCGCAACTTCTAAAGAAATGTCCCCCCAAAATAGCAAGAGATTATAATAAATTACAAGAAAACTGCCTAAAAATAAGCAACAAAAAAATAAAAAAACAAAAAACAATTTAATTAAAAAGTGCTTAAAAATCAGTTTTCTTTCTGTACATGACTTTGAATAGATAATTACAAGATTTGTAAATATAGTTTTCTAAACATTTTCCACAGCTTTTTGAAAATATCTAATAATCCCCATAAGTTTGACAGCTTTGTTCAAGTTTTGTTAGCCGGGCACATCCAGTGGTACCCCCCAGAAATCTTTCATGAGGCCACTGAAAATCTTGGGGCGGCACACATAGATCCTTTTGGTCAAAACATTCATACAAACAACTGTTAACCTTTACTAAAAGAGAAAAAAAGGTGCATTTTGCAGAAACCAATGGGATAATGGGCTACAATGACAATTTTATAAACCGCCTGTACTTCAGCAGTCTGCATATTGAGGTTTGAGTGGGATAAAATCAGCCCTGGTCTTTCCCATCAAAGCACACAGTTTAATCAATAACCCAAATCTATATATAAGCATTTAATTAGCAGAGCACCTGTTGGAGGCAGCACTCTGAGAGGCTGGCTGCAGGGTGACAAAGCAAATTAACCTCTTTGGAAAACTGTTAGCTCATGATAAATAAGCCATTGTAGTGGATATTTCTTTAAATCAGCATTTATGAATTTCAGTTTAACCCCTTTAAATCTGGAGTGACATCTCTTGCCTTGTGCTGCTTTCAGACACCTTCAAATGCACATTATGTGAATGCCAGCCAACGGAACACGGGCCATTTTTTTACCCTTAGCTTAGTTTAGCATAGCATAGCGTAGCGTAGCATAGCATAGCATAGCATAGCATAGCATAGCATAGCATAGCACAGCATAGCATAGCATAACTTAGCTTAGCTCCATTTTAGCAACGCCACAGTAACACGAAAACAGTTACATTACACCATTTGAAAAGTTTATCACTAACTGTAAGCCCACAGTTTGTGTTGTCATTAGTTAAACTAAAGATATGTTTCGGTAAATAGCCAAAAGTTAGATGTTACTTACCAGTCGAAACGAAACGTAGTTCAGCATCAAACGGCATCTTTTCCCTATCTGTCTCCAGTGTTAGAAAGCCACACAGATATTTACTCTGGTTTTGCTTCTTCTTACATCGCCTCTTTTCTTTAATAATGGTCGTTTTCCTGGTATTCAAAAGTCAATGCTCCGGCCGGATAATCCTTTTCTTCCTCTCCCGCGGCTCACTTGGCGCATCAGTGACGCAGTGTCGCCCCTCAGGCCAGGATGTGTAATTACAGAAGGGACGGCCGTCCCTGGCTGCTGAGCAGTGGATATCTCTGCAATACAACGCATAGGCATTTTGGACATAATGTCCAAGGTGTAACGTCTTCACACTGTTGGGTATGCTAGTTCATTTTTTTGAATGTTTTAACCTAAAATTATGTCCAGATCTTACAAAATGCACTTTTAACAAATATTTAAACCTTTGAACCCTGAGCAAATCGGTGTGGTGAATTTTGTTGTACTTTTAACTAATAATTTAAAAGCATAAAAAAATGAGAATAATAAGTATAATAATTTTGGATCATTTCTCCTTTCATTGCTCATTGCCTTCATCCCATTTAAAAAAAAAATTCTTTCCATTGATTTTTAACAGACAACAGTACAGAAAAAGAATAATAATAACTATTATTATTAAGTTATAGAAGAAATGTTTAAACATTACATATTATTCTTCCCATGTTTTTGAAAGAAATTAAGCCACTTTGCTCAGGTTTCAAAGGGTTAAAAAGTTAGATGCAATAACTACAAACATATTTTAAACTTGATTTGAAATCATTTAAAGTAATCTTTTATCTTCGCACCTCTTGTCTGCACTTTTGCTATTTTTAATGGTGTTTAATGATTTTTTTTTTAATTAGTTATAATAAAACACACACGAATTACCAATACAACACATGAAATGTCCCTTTTCAACCTGCCAAAAAAGTGATTGCAGCTCCTATCTTGTCACTGAAAGGCTGTTTCTGCCTCACAATTACTTGATTTCATTTATAGTGATCATATTTGACTGCTTACAGCCAACCGAATCCCTTTTACCTGTTTAAATGCCTTTAAAGGGCCAAAAGTCGAGCATAAAGTTATGCAATAAAATACAAAGCAAGGCATGCAAGTTTTATTTATTATCTAATTGTTGTGGTCGCTGGCATTGAATACAATTTTTACGCACCATCTTAAGTAGAGAGCACAAACTTTAGTAAGATGCACGCGCGAAGATGCACGCGCGAAAATACACAACACATCCATGTCACCTCCTGGTCTCCATACTTTTCCGTTTTTAGTAGGGCCGTTCTCGTCTAAACATGGCCTTAATAACTATCTAGCCTATCTATCTATGGATTCAGTGATAAATAGAAGCTGTCTTTGATGGAAAAGGGCCAACACTTGACGTGGCTCCAGCACCAGTTCAGTGATATTCCTGTTTGTCCATTACTATTAATTTCAAAATAAGCCGCTTAATCTGTTTACCTGGCTCCGTTCACACAAAAGCAAACAATAATCTTTGGTGAAGGGGGAAAGATGCACCAGTTAAGTGTGCTCCATCATCAAAGCTGATAGCTACTTGCTTTGCCAGCACTCATATTCACACACTGAGACTCTCCTGCCTGAGCCAACTTTCAGTTACTCCTCCGGTCTGTTTGAAGGAGCGCCAGATCTGGCTGAAGGAGGTCGAAGCACAGGTCGTCCAGTCTGACAGATCAAAGCGGGGCGCCGCACAGGTTACCGTCCAACACCTTTTAACTCAACTAAAACCTTCCCGTGAATGCACCTCTAAAATCAGAGCTGAGAGGAGGGGGAGTGACTTCATTATTTCTGATGGAAATGAGATGTGACGAAGAAGGACGAGGACATCCCAAGTTGGAGCGTTGTTTGTTGTTTCCCACTGTGCACCTGAGCCGCCTGTATGTTAAGGAAAAAAAGGCTGACATCAGTAAAGCTTCACTCTCATTGATCTCTGCTGGCCACAAGGGGATGGAGGAATTCAACATGTGAACACGCCGCTGTACGCTCACTCCCTCACTCACACACACACACACACACACACACACACACACACACACACACACACCGTTTTGAATATCAATGGGATTAGTGAAAGGTCTGGCTGTCGTGAGCTCTCAGAATGTAAACCACACTAAAATACGCCTGTGTTGCTCTTTAAAACACGATCTCACAATTTGATAAATGTTATTTAGGAAACATGACAGGTATGACATTTTGTAGCAATATCCTCCCACGTGGAGATGTAAAGGCACATCTCATTCTCTCCTGCATTCTTCTCTCTGAAACTGATACACACACACACACACACAGAGAGAGAGAGAGAGAGAGAGAGAGAGAGAAGCACTCGCTGTTCTCTTCCACTCATTAATAAACAACCCAAGATGTGCTTCCAGTCTCTCCCTTGCACACACACACACACACGCTTGCTCTAGAGAGAATCCCACTTTGCACTGCAGCATCTAGTGAGTCTTCCATGGCAACCGTTTCAAAAGTAAGATTCATCCACTTTATATAGCTGGCCTAATTTGTCTCCTCCAGCCCCCGCTGAGCGCTGCCATCCGCCATGACGACTGGGCCCCTGTGCAGTCTGCGCGGCGCAGGAGAGAGCAGGGACAAAATCCCTGTGCAAACACCAACATTTAGTTTTCAAAGTTCGCTGTTCTACTTAATAAAGCCTTGAAAAGACCCAGATAATAGTGCAGGAGGGCCTGCTTTAATGCAAAAATATATGTGAGTGCTGAAGTTGCAGATGTTCAAAATGGCACATAAAGCAGGAGAGAAGACACTTAAAGCCGCTCCAATAAAAGAACTGAGCAGTGACGCAGAGGGAGCCAACGGCCCCCTCGGCTCACACAACATCACTCTCAGTAGTTACTTTGCATCTCTGTGTAGCTGATAAAACAATCATCTAAAGTTTTAAGCCTAACTATAATCCAAGAACTAGTCTGATCTGACAATGGCCATCCTTGAACCTCTCTCACTGTGTGATGTAGGACCACCGTTTTTGGAGCCACAACCAAATATCTCACCAAATTTCTTTCATGGTGGTCATCTTCCATCAGGGACTGCCCAAAATCACAGTGTTTACCGGGCTTAACAGAAAAATGAGTGTGCCACAGCCTCTTAAAGACAGTTTTGTAGTCATTTTCCAGAGGGGGTGGACAATTCTAACATGGTGACAGTGCCACCCCGTTGACTCCCCATGGAAGTGCCACTGAGTTAAAGGAGGAAATTCAAAGAATTTGGGCCATGTCAAAACCAAATAACTGCACTATAAGGAAATGCAAGTACATTATATGCTTCAGCAGAGATCATTAAGAAAACAATACAATTATTGAACTTCTAACATGTTTTTTTGTGTGTTTTTTTCCAAGAAAGACTTTGAGAGTTACAGTTGTCTCACAAGGCGGGTTTCCATTACAGATTTGTTCAAAACTTAAGCCATATTTTCAAAATGTCAATAAAACACTATTGCAAATTGACTGTGTTTGTTGATAACACAACACTCCAAGAAGCATGATGATGGATGTTCAAAACATAAGCAGCTTTTTTCTATTGCAGACACCACACTAACCGTCATTTCCAATCGAAGGTGACGTAGGTGTGTTACACCAGTTATAACGGAAAGGTGAGCCCCTTATACGTGGGAGCAGCCACGTGTGAGGAATTTCTGGGAGGTGATCTCACAGAGGAATTGTGGATTCAAAACTTTCAGATGATCCGCTCAAGTAGTTATGCGATGTAATAACACCTCTTATAGCGCCTGCTACATCATGCCTGAGGGAGCCAGTTCATAACATCATGTGACCTATAAAAGCCAAAAAAGTGTTACCATTGCAGTTTTGCAAAATATAGCTTTTTTGAATAGCCTGAAATGCCACCTCATGGGAGTGTAAAAACTTTTTTTGCAATAAATGGGTGGGTTTTTTTTAGAAATTGATTGTTTCCATTAGGCATATTTCATATTCGCAATTTGAGTCTGTTTTGCTGCTGCTGGCTGCAGCTGACACCCAGAACTGGACTGATTTTAAAAACTGTTGTTCCCATCAGTCACTCAGACACGAAAACATGGGAAAATACGGTCCAGGTTGAAAAATACCAATGTTAGCCTTTAAAGGACTCCAGGAACAGGTCAGCCAAGTGACTGTTTGATACCGTTGTGCACCACAGAGACCCGTCTTTTAAGCGTTTCCCATCTATACTATGTGAACATAAGAGTGCACAGGCTGCTTCTTATGGTAGTCGTCCCTGTACATCTTCAAAGCCTTCCCTGCAATTGCCCTGGGAGATCAAGGACTCTCGGGAGGGGTCGGCTCAGTCCACTTAAAGCCTCACACGTCACCTTGATTATTGCCTCTCCTGATGAAGCAGCAGCAGCTGATGTGAGTCTGTGGGAGTCTGATTGTCACCGTCTTCACAGGCATCGGCGTGCGATGTTCCTCTGATGGTGTGAATCTGCAAAGACCAGAAGATGCAATCCAGGTGTCTGCCATATCTGCCCACAATATCTCCACCTCTAACACACACTCACACAGCGTTTTAACACATTCCTCCACACTCTCTGTCCCCCCTCCAGCTTCAAAAAGACAGCCCGGCCTCCTGTCTCTCATTTCATTCCATCTATTCTCCCTCAGAGCGGGAAGTGAACGCACAATGCCAACAAACTACAAAAAGCATGTAGTGGTAGTGGAAGTACTTAGATCCTTTACTTAAGTAAAAGTACTTATACTGTCCTGTGAAAATACTCTGTTACAAGTAAAAGTCCTGCTTTTAAAATGGTGCTTATATATATATAATCAGGAGAATGTACTTAAAGTATTAAAAGTAAAAGTGCCCGATGCAGAAAAAAACAGCCTTAAAACCACTCAAATTATTAAAAGAGGAAGAAGAAAAAACAAACCCAAAAAATCAAAAAATTCTTAAAAAAAGGAAGATGGAAAACATGCAAAATTCCTCAAAATTACTAAAAACTGAAGAAAAAACACAACAAAAAACTGAAAATTCTTTAAAAATTTAAGAAATTGAAGGAGAGATCATCAAAATTCAAAATGACTTAAAATGAAAGAAAATAAAACTTAAAAATACTAAAAAAAACCAAATAAGAAAAAAGGAGAAGAAGGGAAAAAAAACACCCCCAAAATCTTAAAATTACCAAAACAGAAAGAGGTAAAACACACCCAAAAAAAGACAACAAAAAAACACCCAAAAATTCAAAAAAGAAGAAAAAAAATCAAAAAACCCTCAAAATTCTTTAAAAGAGGAAATTAATTCCCAAAAATCAAAAACGAAAAAAAAATCCCCCAAACTCAAAGTTAAAAAAATTATTTTAAAAAGAAAATGCAAAAAGACAATGCTCAACAATGAATTGCCAACAACCAAAACTGATGGCAATTAATTCTCTGTGAATAAATGCATAAATTAATCAACTTATTGTCACAGTTGCACTTCTGTAAATTGTTGGGGTGACTTGATCAATAACAAAACATATCTTATTAACTCTTCTTATGATTTTTAAGCAAAAATCTTGATTTATAAAGTAACTACAGCTGACATAATATGTTTTGAAGTAAAAAGTACAATATTTTCTCTATATATTTTCTAAGTATAAAGCAGCATGAAAAAAAAATAATGTTAATTACTTCAAATTGATATTTAAGTACAGTAGTCAAGTGAATGCTCTTAGTTAGATTCCAGCACTTAGCGCAGACTGTGCTGCAGGCGGAGGAAACACCACAGATGACGGATACATGACTTTCTCATATTTAAGTCTACTTTTATTGATCATTGCACAGCAACATTTACTTTCTTTTCCAGCCCGGCGCTCTTGACAGTTCATCGATTCAAACAAAGGAGATGGCTTCCACACCATCACTTATCTTTCATTAGATTATAGGAGACACAGAAATCATTATTTTAGACATAATAGCACATAGAGGCTGAAAAATGATCTGTTTTGGATATGGCCTGCTGACATTTCATCTCAAATGACGGTTTCTATCCTAATATCTAATGTTCTATCCTCTGAGCTGCTAGCTTTTTCAATAAACTAAATGGAGCCTCTGACTTGGCTAATGCCGCCTCTGACCAGCGAATCGGGACGGCCAAATTTGTTTTTAATACAGGAAAGTAGAGTTTTGACCTCTAACTGTAACTCGGCACCACAGGCAGCCGTAATATCATCAGTGATAATGGCAGAAAATGGCATAGAGGGGAATCAAATCAACACGGGCATGATGGATAGATGGAGGGAGTTAGTAATGTCTGTCTTCACCCTCTGTTCCTTTCTCACATGCAGCCTTTCCTCCCCACGCCCAATTATCATACTTGGATGCCGGAGCGCCGAGAACAGGCCAGTTATGAAAGTGTTGCGCATTTGCAGGGAGGGTACATGTGAGTACATGCAAATAGGCCGCTGCATTAGCATTTGATATCCTCGGGGCTGCACGGGGCCGAGCAACGCCAAGATGTGACTCTGTGTGAGTGAATGAGTGTGTGTGTGTGTGTGTGTGTGTGTGTGTGTGTGTGTGTGTGTGTGTGAGCTCGTGGTGAACTCAGCCAGATAGCAATCCACTCTCTCCGGGCATCTTTAACTCCGGAGTCTTAATTTCACGCGGCAACATGGGTGCTGAATACCATGCAGGCAGAATGTTAGGAAATCAAATACTTGAAATGCAGATGTAACACAGTTCTCCATGAATGAGTGCTTGCCTTGCAATAAAAACAAAAAAAAATTGTTTCATGTCTAATTCAAGGGTTAATAGAAATTAAAAACAATTTCACAGCCGACTATAACAGGAGTGCTCATTTTATGGCGAATTAGGCTGTAACAATTCCATTTGTTAGAGGAGGGGGGGGTCTGTGTACTGCAGCACGCAGAAGCTTCAAGTGGGTGTCTTCAACGTTCGGAATAATTACACGAGGATAAACGCAGCATAATTCAATATAGACAGAGAGGAGAAAATAGTCCACGGTGAAGTGAGTCTGTGGTTCGTGTCTTGGCTGACCAGCTGCAGTCTTTAGTCCTGTTCCAGTGGGAGTGTGTGCCAGCTCCTCTCCCCCGCACTTCTTCAGCTGGCTCCTGTGGGTCACTTGGCAGCCGGCCGCCGCAGCCCCCCTCCTCCCCCCTTTCCCCCCTGCCAGGAACGGAACCGGGCCCTGAGCCTGCTCCCCACCACCACCACCACCACCCTCTCACCCTGAGAGCTTCGTCTGACCACCTCCTTCGTGCTGAGCTGCTCCTGAGCACGGCGTCACTGCAGAGGAGACACAACCACACGGGGGACATGTCACGGTGAGTCCACAGGACGGGGACACGCAGCTTTACATCACAAATCCTCCTGCACTTTACAGTGATTTCACCCTCTGAAGGCCTGGATGGAGATGAGTTTTTCTTGTGCTGTATTTAGACGCTTTTCAAAAGTATTTAAACCTTGAAACGTGAGAAATTTGATGTAATTTCCTTCAAAAACTCAGGTGACAACAAAATCAGCTGTTGGTTAGGATTAGATATTATCCAAAAATGAGGGAATAATATCAGCATAACTAGATTCATAATTTTTGTTAAATTTAAAATGATGTTCCTTGAGATCATTTTTTAAACTTTTTGTTTAAAATCTTATTTTCAGGTAGTTTTCTTGTAACTTATTTGTTTTTTACTAATAACTTTTTGGACCATTTCCTGTTAAGCCTTATCCTTTTAAAATCTTTTTGAAAAAAAACAAAAAAAACTAAGCCAACTGGCTCAGGTTTCAAAAGGTTTAACCCAAATTTTCTCCAAAATCATCATGGGAAAAGGCAATTGCAAGAAATTAGTAAAAGGTCACAAGAAAACAAACTGAAAATTAGTGTCTAAGGAAAGGAAAGTGATTATATTATAGAATTATCAAAAAAGAGATAAACGTCCAGAAACTATATTTCAGATTATTATAAATCTATATTCAAAATATGTTACAAAATATGCATTTTTTTAAATTATTTTAAGCACTTTTATCATTTCGTTTCTGGTTGTTACTTTGCATTTTTTTCCTCTAATTTTCAGGTTCTTTTCCTGTAACTTTTTATCAACTTGTCTGTTGCCCTCTTACCATGTTTCTGAATGAGATTAATTTGTTTTTAGATTTCAGATTTTAAAGGGTTAAATCTTTATTGATTGTATGAGTTTATATATGTACTTACACATTTCTCATGAATTGTTTTAAATCTTGTATGTGAAGCACTTGAGCTGCATTTTATGTCTGAAAGGTCCTATACAAATAAAGCTTATTATTTATATTTATATTTAAAACTTGAAAAAAAAGAAATAATTCTCTTCAAAAACATGGAAAAAAGGCAATAAGCAAATAGCAAGAAATATGTAAGGTGAATTTGAAAACAACCTGAAAATTACTATTAAAAAAGGAGCGAGAGAGACATAGAAAAATAAAACAAAATTATCCCAAAACACTTTATTTTTCATTATTAGATAAATTTTGCTTTATATACTCAAAATATGTTGCAGAATATATATATTTAAATTTTTAACACTTTTCCCCCAGGTTGTTGCTAGATTTCAGGTAACTTTTCTTGTAACTTTTTACTGTTTTTTTGATTTGTCAATTTCGGGGCCGTTTCCTGTTAAGTTGCTCATTGCCGTGTTTTTAAAAGAAATCAGGTCAGTTTGCTTTGGTTTGTTCATGGCAGATGAGAGACAGAGTTTGGCAAAGAAGAACCACTTTTTCTATTGAATTTCTAAGCCCAGGCTGTAGTAATTAAAGGCCATTTTCCTGCAAAGCAGCACAGCTTTTAAAGGGTAGCAAAGCATCATTTTGTTAATGAATGAATGATTTTAAATAAGTGCATTAGTATTTTAATCTACAAATAATGTGTGCACAGGTTTCAGTTTTTTAATATTTTGCAGCAGCATCAAACATAACAGCCAAAGAGAAGCAAAGACCAGCCACATCTTTGACAAACAAAGGTCTCTAGTAAGTCTAGACATGATGCAGTGCTTAGTTTTCATTATTAAATAGTCAGATCTGTCAACACTATTTTTTCCGACGTGTCTTAAAACTGGCAGCAGTTGCATCGAACACATTTTCGAACACAAGCTCGTGACCTTTCCATCAAAACACATCTCAAAATGTTCTTAAATGCTTCGTTATTAAGCTTCCCTCTGCTAAAATGCCAAGCACAGTCCTGTTTCGCAAAGTCTGACCAGCAAGCACAACTTGTCCAGCCTTCATTTCACTTTTTCTCTGCCTTCAAGGCACGGACAGGACATCATCTGACACCTCTCTCTCCTCCTGCTGGTTCCATTTCGGGAATCGCCTCTCGTCCTCTCGCTCCTGTTTTCCTTCTGTCAGAGAGCCTCGAGCTACGGGCCCTCATTAGTCACTTTTCCCTGAGACCACACTGACACCGGCTTTCGCTCGCTCAGACTTGCTGAAGGCTAGCGCGGCCCGCACGCCAATTCACAGGCGCTGTCAAAAAGCCGGGCCACTTTGCAGGAGCTGGGCAATCATCAGAATCAACCAAGCTTTGAAATGCTGTGAATATCATGAACGTGCTGCTGCCGCTGCATAATGTTACTGTGGCTGAAAGGCCCACAGGCGTCTGCTGCTAAGTTTCTGCACAATGGTCTTTTGGGAAAATGGGGAAGGTGAAAAAAGGACCATACCAGTGCTTTTGAATGTTTTAGACCATTACCTACAAATTGTGTATATTTCACATTACAGCTGGAGATGGCTAATCCATCACGGGAAGGGGGGGAGGCATTTGTCAGCTTTGGTGCTGCAAGCAGGGACCAAATAAAACTCTCCACAGTGGTGGTTTCAGCTGCTAAAAGGCATTATTGAGACATTATTGGAAAACCCAAATATGTCTATACGACAAAAATGAAGCTATAGCCAGCAGCAGTTAGCCTAAAGACTGGAAACAGAGAGGAGCAGTCAGCCCGTCTCTGTCCAAAGCTAATAATAAAAAGGTAAAGTGTAAAAACAACAATTTGCAGTTTACAGGGAGATGGTGACAGATTATTTCTTGGTTGGGGCCAGTTGCTAGGCAACCAGAGGAGAATCCAGTCCTTGGGTACTGGTTACCTGTCTGTGAAATGATGAGGTGACATTTTTACTATAGGTGGGAATCACCAAAGGCCCCACAATGCCACATTGTCACGATACTATATTATTGCAATTTTAAATGTGTTGCAATATGATGAGTATTACCATGACATATATAGCAATGTATTGCAATTTATTACATATTCTTAACTGCAAAATATATCCCCAAAAGAAAAACTTTGTTGTTTTATCTCATAACGTTTTCAGTATGTTCATCTCAAAGTCAATCATTTTTATTGCAGCAAATTGTCTCTAGTCGACTAAAAAAAAGCTATTGATTTTATTGATTACAATTGATTTCTAGTGGGCTGCAAAGTTTGAATTAAAGCTTAATATTAATCATTAATGTTTTTCTAATTAATTAATGTATTTCTTCCTCTCTTTTGTTTCAGCTTTCATTTTTAAGTTGTTTTGTTGTCTCTTTTTTTTTCAAAATTTCTTGAAATTTGCCCATTGTCTTTTCCATTGTTTTTGAAGAGAATTAAACCATTTGGCCAGGTTTTAAAGGCTTAAATTCTTAATAGGTTTAAGTTTAATAGGTTTAAATACAGCACGAGAAAAACTGATGACCATCCGGGGTTCAAAGGGTTCATTTTTATGCATCAATTTTGTACGGACAGATGTTTTTGTTACCTTCAGACAGAGCCAGGTTGGCTTCTTCCCTGTTTCTTGCCTTCATGCTAAGTTAAGCTTACCTGCCAGCTGTATATTTACTGTACATGATTCTCTGCAAGAATGCAAAAATAACTGTTTTTCCCCAAATGCAAAATGAAAGGGCTGCTGTCTGGACTGAGATCTCAGGTGTCTGAATGTCCAACAGGGAGAGACTCCAAAATGAGCTCCACTCGCTACAAAAGCAATTAAGGTTTGACACAAAAACAAAGAAAGAAAGGAGCTGGATTTGTTCTCTTTGATGGATGACACATTTCATGCGAGTTTCAAGTCTATGCAAGTTTTTAAAAAAATGCGCCAACACAAAAAGCAGTAGAAAAATCAATCTATAAATGGAATACTTTTTTGAAATGGGGTTGTGTGAGGTTCTTATCCACAGTCAGTGTGTTACATGCAGAAGATTTTGTTTGGCACCTCCCAGTTTGGAGAAACAGGCAGGAGTACTGACACAAGCTCAGCAATGTACTGCAGTTAGGGGGGCAGCGACATAACACATTTTAGCCACCTAAAATAATATCAGTTCAAGTATACCATAAATTAGAATACTGTCATTGCCTTAACTGTCGGACAGTGATTTCTAATGAGGAACCGAAGCCGTTAACTGGGTGACACGCAGCAAAGGGCCACAGGTTGGAGTAAAAACTGCAGCTGCTGCGGCGAGGGCGCCGCCTGTACATGGGATGCCCACTCTACCAGGTGAGCTACCAAGCGCACTTCTCAGCAGCAGTTTGTGGATTTTGGAGATTGATAGATAAGAGAAGCAGCTGCAGCAGAGGCAAGTGAATGCAAACTGTTAAACCCAGTGCAAATAATTGTGAAGTTTCACTTAAGTTGCGCCTGACGTTCTTCTGTTCCCACTGTACTCTCTGCGCTCCTTGAGTGTGTAGTGCAATAATGACTGTACACATATTCCAATAAAGCTCCTAATGAACGGTCCAGCTGCAAAAATCTGAATCAATGCGTGGCTGCAGATATTTTAATTGTGGCCTTCCGCCACAAATAAATGAATGTATGGGGAAAACTTGCGGGAAATTAAGCTGTCAGTGGCTTTCTTGTCAGGATAGACTGTCTGATGTGAGAGTTAAGCAATGAAAATACTCTTAACATGGCGTACACTTTAACAGATACTGATGTTTTTAGGTGGCTAAATTACATTTCGCTGGCCCCCATTCACAGCAGTACAATGTTACAATGTTGGCGTCCGTGTCAGCACTTGGGCCTGCTTCTCCAAGTATGGGGCGTCCCGTCAGACATCTGCTGTTTGTTGTTAATACACTGACTCTGGAGGTTCCTCATGAAACCCCATTTCAAAACAGGGTAGGTGCAGAAAATATGCAGGTTGTACATTTTTGTGCTACAGCATGCAGTGGTATGACTCTAAAATAGAAAACAGCAGGTGTGGCGGCGGCGAACCAACCTGAGGTTTGTATGGTCTCACTTCGGCAGACTGTCAGTCTCCGGGCACTCAGTGACCGATAGCTGTGCCTGAGGGAAGGACAAAACCCAAATCAATACCCCGTCTAAAAACACTGGGAGAAACTTGAGACAGATCATGCAATGTCTACAGGAGAAGATATGCTCATGCAACTCAAGCTTTCTTTTTTTGGATAACTTTGTACAGGCAGAACATTTTAAATATTACAGTAAGCAACCTTTACACAGCAAATAAAAAAAGTAACAGCAGCTCAACTGTACAGAAGATATTGACATAGATTTGGCTTTGTTCATTTTAGCAAGAGTTGCATTAACACTATTCTAATAGATTTTGTTAGAACACAGAACAGTTATTTTGGTACATAAAATCCACTACTGTATGATATTGGAAGTTACGTTTGTCTTACTTTTGAGTTGATTCTTTTTTTGTTGCCATGACTGTAATGATATTTTAAGAAACTGTACGCATTTACCAGCAAGTTTATGTCAATGGATAAACACACTACGAAATTAAACATTTAGGGTTAGGTTACCTTTACAGTGGAGTTCTCTAGGTTATAACCATCCTCTCCATTGCACTGCCATTACTCTGTACTAAAGTAGCCATCGCGCCAGCGTCATTCATGACAATGAAGCCTAGACCTGAATGGTGGTTTGAATTCAGTTAATTTTCAGATGCTATAAAAGCAATTCTCATTAACGATTACGACCACAGGTAAGAGGATTGAAAAAGTCTTATACATACCCAGGCATTCAATGCTTTAGAACTCTATACACATTAGGAAGCTATCCAGGTTATTTTAGAGGTCTTACCTCTGGGTCCTTTTTAAAAAGTATAGAAAGAGAGAGAAAGAATAAGTTGTGCTCTTTTGATAATCAATCAAGACATCATTTAGTAGGGTTAAAGTCTTCAGACGTCAATACATTCATTTAGATTTAAAATGCGGTTTTGAATGAGAAACAAAGGAAAACACCTACATCTGACTGTCGTTTAAAAAAGGCCATTTCAGAATTTTACTAGGACAGGAAACAAATAAAGCAAGTTAAGTTTCATAAAAAACAAACTAAGCTTTATTGACAAACTGCTGCAAAACATCTTTTGGACAGATTTAGTAACCTATTTAGGCAAGCTTACACATGTAGCATAATGCATTTTATGGAGAGGGTACAGATACTAGTGGCAGAATAAGTACAGTTAGGACGTTTTAAAATATGTACAAGAGTTCGGATTGAGCTGCAGGATCCCTTCTCTGTAGAAAGAGAAGACCCATGTGGAGATTTTTGTCCCAATCCTTCTTTGTGTACTTTGTGCATGCAGTTTATAATCAGATCACAAAATGAAGACCTGAACTGTCTTTAGCAGAAACACGAGGCCTGTCTGTTGGCCGTGTTCTCATTAAACAAACATTTTGTCTTCAGAGTCTTAAAATTAATTTTTAACATGTATAACAAATTGAGGATATGAGGACAGTCCATCTCAACAGTGTCTATTAGGGCTATATTTCAAAACTCTAAGGACAATGACAAATATTGCTGCCTAAGTCTAAATGGACAACGTTTTAGAACTATTTAAAAACAAACCATCATCAAGAATGAATTGTACTGATTCCATTAACATTGATTCTTTAACCTTCACTTAATTTAAGATTGTTTTTTTGTTTCTATATTACATAATTGAAAGTTTAAAAGGTCTTTTATTCGGCTATATTAACAGAATTTTGAAATGTAGCCTAAATGGGAATCTGCAACTGACCCTCAACAGATTCTTTATATTTAAAAACAATTAAAATGGATTCCTTAGACAAGTGGATAATGAGCCACTAATTCCACTAGAAATGACTACTCCCAAACAGTAAAAAGAAAAATAAGATCAACAATGCAAAAAAAGCCAGAGGAGGGGTAGAAAGGGTCAGAGATAAAAATACAGCAAAATAAATTAAAATTTAAATAAAAAAGAACAAAAAAAGGACGCCAACTTCTCTCTAAGCCATCTAATTGGGGGTTGGTGGCTGGTTGGTTAGCTGGTTGGTTGGTTGGTTGGTGAGACAGAGTAGGGGGTAGGAGGGAGGGGGAGTTTGCGGTCAAATCTCAAAAACCAGTTCCGATTTTCAGTTCCCCATTTGCTCTCACGAATAAAGTCCAGTGAAGGAAAAGACCAAACCAAAGACAAAACGGACAATTACTTTTGTCGGGCTGCTTAAAGCGAGAGCTGCCGTGGTAGACAGGCGGTAGTCAGGGCGACACGTTAAGGGTGGTGAGTCCGCTTTAGTACTGCCGGTATGGGTGCTCCCGGTAAGGCGTCTTGGCACCTCTGGAGGGGGGAGGGGCCTTCCCTGCGCCTGTTCGCTGGGTCCCGTTCCAGTCATCCTGGCCTGGAGAGGACACAAACAAAAGCAGAATTAGATATCGATTCTTACCACTTCAAGATTTATTACAGAAAACTGTTTGGGTGAGATGACATTAAAGGTGCCCTGGGAGGTTTTCGAGAAAACTAAGTTCACATTCAGTGTTTCTCACCAAAACATGTGTGTATCCTTCAGGCTGGACAAACAGACAAACATCAGAAATAAATAAATAAACAATTGGCAGGGCTGTGTGTCGCATCGCTCAGCACAAGTAAAACAGGCACCATCTCAGCAAACTATTGCTCCATACTAGTGATAAAAACCTCTATAAAGTACCTTTAAAGGGACGGTTCACCATACAATCAAAATACTTTTATTTCTCTGATCTGTCGTGCTATTTATCAGTCTAGATAGTTTTGGTGTGAGTTGCAAAGTGTTGGGGATATCAGCCAAAGAAATGTCTGCCTTCTCTCCAATATAATGGAAATAAATGGCACTCAGCTTGTGGAAAAACTGAACAGCAATGTTTCTGTTCAAAAATCATGACTTAAGATAATCAAAAAACCTTGATGTGAGCAGATTCACGTGGAACTATTTTCTTTCCATAGAATTACACTGGTCAGCTGTATCACTGCGCAGGAGGAAGCATGCATCTACTCAGACGAGAGGCTCATACCCATACCCAACATTAATGGTGTCAGCGGTGCTAGGTGAGCTAGCACTAGCAGCACGCTTCCTTCTGCGCAGGTGATACGTTTGGTGGGTGTGGTTCGGTAGCAAGATAATAGTTCCTACATTAAACTGCTCACAACAAGCTCTATGGAATATCTTTCGTAACCAGGTCATGATTTCTGAAAAGAGACATTGGTGTTGAGTTTTTCAGATGTATTTTTTCTGGCGCTTTGAGCACCACAAGCGGAGCGCCATCTCATTCCATTATTAAAGAGAGAAGGCAGACATCTCTTCAGCCGATATCTCTAATACTCAGCAACTCACACCAAAACAATCCAGACTGATAAACAGCACTACAGGTCAAAAGAAAAATATGTATTTTTGTTTTAGGGGGTGAACTGTCCATTAAAAGGTACCAGTAAGTGTCATTAACTTTGAAATCTAATGATCATTTTGGCCGATGATCCATTGAGTCAATTTTAAGTCTTGCTCTAATTAGACACATATGGTGGGCTATCAATATTTTTAGACTTAAATTTGCCAATTTAAGGACATCATACAAATCAATCAACCAATCAATGAATGAAAATGAATTTAAACCACCATGTAGGGAAATACTGCATACTAAAAGGACTTGAAAATGAAGATACAAATTACATGTAATACAAATATAGATCCAAATACACTTTTAGCTAACTTTTGTCATACTTATGAGCAGACTTTTTATACTCTGCATCTTTTTAACAGTATAAATTAGGTCCTTTTTGTTGGCAGTGAATAAAGTTCTTCCTCACCATATGACTCATATGACTCTGTGGTCTCTCCGTGTCCGTAGTCATAGTATTCTGGCTCTCTGATGGTCAAAAACAGGGAGAGAAGAAGAAAAAAAATCACTTTTAATCTTTGAAAAACATCAAGTAGCTGCTGACTGTAATGTCTAGGGGGATGATAATTGGCTTCCATGAATAAGATCAAAGCTTGGCTCTGTAGCATGAAACATCTTAGTCCCGGCTGGTTCTCCTAAATAACACCGCCATCCAGACCGTGAAACATGAAGTACCATCAGCGCTGAATTTGTGCAGAGTGGCTAAAAAGTGTTTCTGCTGCTCTCAAATTCCTTTGAGTGAAAGTAGAAACTAGGCAATGTGTGTGTGCACTTTGTGAGGAGCAGGTGAAAACCAAAGAGACGTCTGAATCACTCACGCCTGCGGCTGACTGTAATAGCTGTCGTATGACTCGTAGGCCGTGTCTGTGTAGCTCTCATCGTAGCCCTGGAGAGGGGAGGAAACAGAGACACAGAGTGAGACATGGGGAGAGGCTTCTTCATGAATCATGAATGTCAAGATGTCCCCAAAGTACTACACTTGGACTAAAGCAGACACGCTCCCCTTCTGTCTCGAGCATCCAAAATCACTTGTTTCTGTGTTGACGGAAGAGCCATTCAAAGCTAACTGAGTGCCAAGAACACTCTGATTCAGAGGAGTAATGTTTTGGAGAGGCCAGATTTAGCCACGTCAAACCTCACGTCATCCATCACTTTTGGGTGTTACATTACTTCTTCCTCACAGGTCCAAATTAAAGTTTAATGATATCTTTACTTGTTTGTGTAATAACAGTTATATGAATAACTGTGTCAAGGACATCTACATCTAAACTAAGTGGATAAACTAAACCTGCCCTCAATGCCTCTTGTACTTACATATTCCTCGTAGCCCTCAGCACCAGCAGCAGGGTTGTGCTGGTGGGGTGGAAGTCCCATCCTCTGAGGGGGTCCGCCTGCTGGGGGCCTGGCGCGCGGTGCAGAGGCTCCCCTGGCGGGTGCTGCTGGGGGTCCTCCTCGGCCTGCTGGGACGCCCCTCACTGCGCCACCTCTGGCTGGGCCGCCTCGGGCAACACCTCCCCTAGCAGGAGCACCGCGTGGAGGCATTCCTCTCCCCCTGGAGAAGAGAACACTGAGTTAATGCTGTGCTCTTCTACATGAAGGAAAAGCTTTGGAGAAATGTGCTTATTTATCATCAAAAGTTAGAGTGAGTTAGCACTCTCAAGCTTCTACATAAAGCTACACCACGTCGCATCATGACTAGAAACAGATGGAAACAGCTGTAACAGCTCTGTCCAAAGGAACAAAATCCCTTACATTCGGTTTGTCAGTGGTTCCCAACTGGTGAGTCATGGTCTAAAAGTGGGTCGCAGGTCCATTCTAAATGTTACTTGTGAACAGATATCCGGCATCGAGATTTTATTTTGAATTGCCATTTCTGTTTAATCTTGCAATATGTTTGTATTGTAAGCCAACGTGTTGTTTACATTTGTGAAATAAAATTGAATATGCGGTTACACATGTTGTTTAAATCAGTGGTTTAAACAGCATGTTCATTATAGCTTTTCTCCCCATTGGATATCATCATATTTGGGTGCTGAATATATAGCAATTTTTCAGCATTGCAATTTGATTTTACGATTTATTGTGATTCTTGTTTACATTTTTAACACCACACCACACACAAAAAAGGAGAATCATACACTCCTAGACATTGTATATAATGGGACATATTTACATACACAGTGCACCTCACAGTCTGTCAGTATTTATGAATTTTATTTTCGCAGTATCAAATACTGCAAGTAAATAAATTCTCAACTGTTTTTATGGTCTTATTTTTAACAATTCTATCTTTGTGACATTGTTCTAAGAAAGGTGCTGTGATAAATAAAGTTTACTTAAATGTACATTACATATGCAATATAATATATATATAATAAAAAACTATTTTTGAAGTAGACCTTGACATTTAGCTGCTCGTCGAACTTGCAGTGTTTTCCATACATTGATCTATATGTGCTGGCTGCCTCAAAATTAACATTGACCTCCTCTTATTATCAATTTCTTTCGTATTTAAAATGGGTAAAATTTTATTCTATTCTTGTAGAGATGTGTGCAGTGCACTGATTGACTCAGCCCCTCGCTCTGCTCCCTTCTCTCCGTTTATCGGAGCACAAATGAGACAAGAATTAGCTAGCTCGTCAGCTCATAGACCCTACAACTCATCCCTGCTGCTAGGAAAGGGGGCTGAGGCTCTGGAGACAGACTTAGCAGCGGCTTTAGCAACTCCAGTTCAGCCAGCACAAACCCCAGTGCTGGGGTTTACAGCGGGCTAATCTCAGTAACGGCAGCTACAGTAAATTTGCTGATCCGGTGGGGAGTTTGCGCTGGGCTAGATAAATCAGAGCTGCTTCGTATCACCAGACTGGCTACCATTCTTGCTATGGGTTTGGTTTCCTTGAAACAGATATGATGTCCAGCATTACATGCTGATTACCACAATAAAAGCTAAAACTTATTCTCACCCCCACATTTGAGTCACATCGTTTCAGGCCTGAAAAGTACTTAAAAAACTGTAAATAAATAAATTGCAATTATTAAGTGAATCATTTTTTCCCCACTCTTATTGTTTATTAAAGAGCTCTAAAGATGCTAGATTTTTGTAACTTCAGACAGAGCCAGCCAAGCTGTTTCACCTGTTTTCAGTCTTTATGCTAAACTAAGCTAAGCTAAACTCCTACTGGCTGCAGCTGTATTATTTGCCATACAAACATGCAAGTGGTGTTGCACCTCTCATCCTACTTCCAGCAAGAAAGAAATGTGTTTGTCAAAAAGTCAAAGTGTTCTTTAAAAGAGGGAAAACCTTTTGAAAATATTAATTAATTTTTACTGTATGACTAGTCACATTTTTACCAAAGAAACTTAACATGAAGCAGTAATTGTGGAGGCTTTTGGATTTTTTGGTGGCCAGCTATTGATTTGGATTCCTTGAAATTCCTTGAACTCACGATTGAGTTGTTTCTTGTAATAGCACGTACCAAATTCTTGGTGAGATGTAGTATCTTATGTCAAAAAGATGCTTCCTTAAATTCTTCCTTAGTGTAAGTACACCGAAAACACGATTACACAGAAAGGAGTAAATATAATGCTGCTTCCTGCCTTGCTCAGCAGTTTCATCGATGCATATATATGGTAGTGTCTTTGTATTTCTTCAGTGACCTAGCAGCTGTTATATGAGAAACCCAGCGTGAGTGTATGAGTGTGTGAGTGTGTGTGTGTGCGTGCGTGCGTGCGTGCGTGCACCTGTGTGCTCCACCAGGAGGGACTCCGCGGCCCCTGACCGGAGGGCCCCCTCGGCCTCTGCCTCCATGCTCCTGGCCTCCGTTCAGGTAGCTCATTTCCATGAACTGCTCTTGACAGATATCATCCATCATATCCTACACACACACACACACACACACACACACACACACACACACACACACACACACACACACAGAGGAAGAAGATAAAAACAGAGAAGGTGAGAAACAGGAGCACATGATGGAAAAGTGAGGGCACACAAATGAAAAGCAAAGAATGAGAGAGAAGAAAAGGAGGCAGTGTGGAAGAACGAGCGATGAACAGAGGAGTGAAACACAATTACAGCGCTGCTCGCTACACGGCGTCCCCCTAACTAACAGAGCGAGTTGAAGAAAAAGTCTCGGTGACTCAGAGTGTTAAAGAGAAGGGGGCGGGGGGGAGGTCGTGGATGTGGGAGGTTGGAAAGCATCCATCCACACTCCCTGCCTTCCTGTGCCTCTCAGTCATGCACAAAATGTAAATCACTTCTCCCTGCACTTCTTGACAAGTCTGGTGTGACTGCATCAACGGTTACCTTATTCCATCTGCGAGAAAAACAATAAGTTGGGCTGGATTAGCGAGGCTGCCTGTTTGAGCAGCACAAATCCCGCAACACGATATACCGCCTTTCTTTGGGGAGCAATCTCGAGGGCTGCACCATGACCCAATCAATTCCTTTTCATAAATCAGCCGCTGGAATGGTGACCGAGCTCTAATGATGGTGAAAAAGAAGGTGGATACTATAATATGCGGCGCAGACAGCCGCTTTCAATTTATCTGCAGCGGGAAAAAAAAGCAAACACAAGCCACTTGACTGATTACAAATTCATCTCGGGTGGGGAGCTGTGTGACTGCAGCTGCATTTAACAAGCCGGCACGGTGACACGTCTTTACCCATCAAGGTGTTTAGATTAATTAAGTTTCTTTAGACGTTACATTCTATGGAAAACATAAAAAAGAAAAGTGTCTGTGTCGAGAGCTAAAAGGATGTGCGAGCACTTCAAAGAGATCAAGGCTCTGCTTTTGCATTTACATTGGTAGACATATAAAAAAGATGAGGAGGAACAAAAGAGTCAAAGCCTGCTGGAATACCTGACGAGGACTACAGGTAATACATAAAACATTTCACCAACAAATCACATCCATCCATTTTGGGAGTCATTTATTAAAATATTGCCTGCTTTCAAATGAAGGCCGTCAAGCCTGACAGATTAGAGCCTTAAATTGTAGCGACAGGTTCTGCAGGGGACGGCTTTTTACATAACGCTGCAATGCCAACATCACGTCCGGTTCATTGGCCCATTCATCTCGCCTTTGATTCTTTCCTCTATAGCACCCTGCACACTAATTAAAAAATGTGGGCATCTACTGGCCTGCTCTGGCACGAGCCATTGTTAGAGCGCTGTGGGCTTGAGCCGGACTCGGCAGCAGACTGGGTTGGCCTGCGCTCAAGAATCTCTCAGCACAAAACTAATAAAGAAAGCGTGGGCAGCGCAGGGTGAATTCTCCAACATATCTGTCTGGAAGCCTCGCAGCTCCGAGATGGTTCTCCTCGCTCCCTAATGAATGGGAGTCAGGTAAAGACGCAATGATGGACAGACATGGAGGCCAGCCAGATAATGGGGCAACCTGCCAGCAAACTCAGAGCGACCCGACTCCTCCTGTTCAGCTGCTTTGTGCTACATTGCTTTGTTTAGTTATATGCTGTGACTCGCTCCACCTTTCTGAAAGCCACACCATCAGTAAATTACCCAGGAACACTTTCAGGGGAGGTTCAACCTTTTTCAATCTATCTCCCCAATTTCAGCTTCTACGCTGTGACAATTTAGTGTTTTACTTTGTCCTATGTGATAAGTCATTCAATCATTTTCAAGGTTAGGGCTGCCGATTAGACAAAACAAGCTATTTGAAAACATCAGCTTTGAGTTAAAGCTACAGTTGGTAACTTTTTATGAAAATAACTTCATGTCATATATCCTGAAACTCACAATATTCTGAAATCGGTCATGAGACAGATTATCTGTGAAAAAAGAATCATCATCCTCATCATATTGCCTCTAATGTCAATTTCCTAGAATCTACTGCGGCGCACCCAATACAACCAATCAGAGCCGAGGGGTCTCTCACGCAGCTGCCAATCGCTGCTCAAGAAATGCATGCAAACTGTCAAACTAGGCAGGGCTGATCAAATATGAATCAAGATTCTGTCACTTCATCTCCTGTTTCTCACCTCGGATGTTTTCAGAAACACATTTTAATGTACCTTTTTGTAAAATTAGAACATTTGTGATCGGTGTCCAGTCAGGCCAACTTTCTCATTTTACAGCTAAACAGTACATTAAGATATGTTTCTGAACATATTTGATTAGAGAAACAGGCGGTGCAGTGACAAAATCTTGAGCCATATTTGATATATTTGATAATTCAAGACAGTATCAGCAAGTACAACATTTTTTATATATAAAATATACCAGCTATAGAAATTGTAAAAGGCATTTTTCATAATTTTCTTTTCATAGCCTAAACATCTAATTGTGAAAATACTTAGCAGACTAATTCAATAATTAGAGTACAATATGTCGGGTTAAGATAACAACTCATCAGAAAGATGACTAATAGAAGATGAGTCAAATCTAATACTCATTTAACCATTTCTGTGAGTTATAAATTCTAAATTAGCTTGCTATAGTTCTACAATTGCAGAGATTATCTCTATTAACTTGTGCTGATGCTTGTCAATGCTGACATTAGACATTTTAAAGGCTGAGTGATTAACTGAATACATAACCAGCCAGTTAATTAATGGCAAAAAAATGACTGTAAGATAGGGAAGGGCAATATATCAATATAGTGATGTGAGATGAGATATCATGATCATGATATTTTAAAAAAAAAAAGTATCACATTGTTGATGTTGACAGAAATTACATTAGTCATCATTTTAGTGGAAATGGTAAATCTTGCATGTCATTGTCATTGGGGGAGCCTGTCCTACCTGACAATTAAAAATTGCAGCTTCTGTGATTTGGATATTTCATTTGGCCAAATTGCATTTTGATTATATTTTGATTAATTGCACAGCCCCAAAATCAGTTTAGATTTTGGATATTGTAAAACTGTTTTTTCCTAGTTTTAAAGGCTGCATTACAGTAGACCCATTTCTATACTCTTGCTTTTAACTAGTCGTTGTCTACATCATTTTATCACATTTTAGGGTTTTACTTTCTTAAAAATGTGTGTTATGCTTTTAATGTGCTTTTATAATTTTACTCTTCTTGTTTTAATATATCTTTTATATTTCTACACTTTATTTCTTTTGTTTCTCACCTCTGAGCTGTTCTGCAACTCACTGCGAGAGCTATGGTATACATGATTATATACTGATTTTTATTTTATTTTATTTTATTTGTGCATATTTGGGTGTATATACATATACGTATGCTGAATTTGTGTGTTTGTATGAGTTTATATGTGTATTTACATACACGTTTCTCATAAATTGTTAGGTTTTAAATCTTGTATGTAAAGCACTTTGAGCTGCATTTTATGTATGAAAGGTGCTATACAAATAAAGCTTATTATTATTAAATTGATGTAACTTGGAACTTACCACCCTGTTCAAGCTGCTTAATCATTTGCCTTTACCCTCTCAGTCATAACTGATGATTACTTCTCAAAAGGTCATTGTGTTAACATTTTGTTAATTTTTCAATATCAATACTGATATTTTGGGTCAGAATAATGCAATGTTTGATTTTCTCCATGTTGCCCAGCCCTGTTGTTGAGCGCAGCTCTCAGAGCGTTCACACACATGAGTCAACAGACCACAACACAACACAACACAAGCACACCAAGACATTAAAGTCAGACTCACAGGAAACAGGAACTTCTTGACCTCCTCCATGGCATGTGCCATGCGCAGGTAGGCCTCCGGCACTGGGGCAAACACCTCGATGAAAACGTGCAGCTCCATAGACAAGTGGGCGTACTTGGGCTCGCCGCCTTTCCTCAGCCCCTCCTCCTGAGACAAGAGCGACATCACACAAGAGTCAGGGAGTCAGCGAGAGCACGCGGGCAACTCTAACATGAAATGAATTATGCAGGAAGTAATTGCATTTCAGCCGCCTTGGAGGGCATCAAGCATCAGTTTGGTATTCCCTTCCTTTATATAGCTTAATAATTACATCATCGTGGTGGATAACAGGTTTAGCGGGAGATCCTGAAGATTCCTGGAGCAGATGTGCAGTGTGTGGATGCCCTTGGCTTTACGTTTACATTCAGCCAAGCTATCCTGCCAGTTGACGCCATCTGGGCTCACTGCCTGACATCCCTCTCAAGTACAGGCCAGATGTGTTATGGCTCCAGGTACCCTTCTCACAGGTGTGTAACACCAGATGTGTATGTGTGAGAGTGTGAGAGAGCGCGTGTTACCTTGGATTTGTCTCTCATGGATCCTTTGCCCAGCACAGAGATCTTGGCTCCGGTCTCTTCCTGCAGACGCTTGATTGTATTGCCCTGAGGTCCCAAAATCTTCCCCACGAAATTGAACTAATAGCAAAACAAAGCGGTAGAAAATTAGCCTGACAATCAAAGCAGAGGCGAGTTTAATACCAAGAGAGTGAAGGAGCAATCACTGTCAGGGGTCTTGTTGCACACACTGCAGCCTTAAGTAGTAGATTTAGCAGAGAGGGTCGATACGAGCCCCTGAGGGCTGTAACACCGTCAGTTACTATTCACCACAATCAGACAAGCATCGAGCTGGAACCAACTCGTGATCAAAACCTGCAATCTTTACCGCCTGGATCTTTGAGCAATGTAATTACTGCGTGTGTATGATGTGTCCTACAACTAGCTGTCATTGCTGAACACATTTAGCGAAGAGTCGCCCCCAAGGAAGCAACTCCTCCTGGAGCTGTAAAAGTAGCTTTTGTAATCCGAAGCCACTCATTAGCTTTGTCATCCCTGACACAGCCGAGTGATGTGACGACTCAAGCTAAATCTGGCAAACTAAGACAGGCTTGTGGAGATCACAAGGCTGCCTTACCCGGCGGACCAGACTCCTACATCTTATTGATCTGATGCTCCAGATGGGGCCGCATCTATACATGTTATTCTTGTTAAAGAAGCGCCGTCTATCAACTCATCAAAAAGTGAAAAAAGTAAGTAAAAGTTACACAACACAATTTAGACAGCCGCCAAACACTGTAAAATCTGACAAATTGATCTTTCTGAATATAATCTTGCAAACCAATTGCCTTGAAAAGGAAAAGTAAATATAACCATTTATCTATCATTTATGTTTACTTAATATACAATTGTTAAGTTACACCAAACATTTTGTGAAATTGTTGCAACTTAAAAATGACAAGTGAAATGACTTGGAACTTGGTTATAACAAAGAGGATTTGGCCAATGTTAATGTTAGATTTTGTTAACATATTTAAAAAATATGATTGACTAGTTTGCAACCAGCAGAATATAGATAATAACATGGTAAACTTGGTTTACTGAGGGTGCTAATACTTAGAAACACTGTTTTCATTAAACGTGTCATTTTTAAGTTGCAACAACTTCACAACATTAAGTACATATGACTAAATTTTAAGGAAAATTAGATACAAAGTTAACAAAACGTAAGACTTATATTTACTTTTTTTCCAAGAAAATTGGTTTCCTACATTTTTTAAAGTAAAATTAACTTGTCAGATTTTACAGTATACTTTAAAGTGACTCAAACTGATGCAAATAAATTCACCAGCATGCAAATGAAGCATTATGCAACTGGCAATATGTTGTGTGAGTTTTACAGGACAGTTTATACTCTGAGACACATTCTCTAACGTCATAAACCACCCGAAAATCAATGTAGCCAAATGTGTGAGCCAGATATAGATTGAATTGATTTGGGTGAATACACCTGAGGTTACGTGATAAAGCCAAGTAAGACTTCATTCTGAAGATTGAATCTCCTGCACACAATTGCACTGCAATATAGAGCTTTTCTAACCATACCAATGTTAACATTTTGATCCATTTTTATGATTATTTAAAACAGTATCGGCTGTAATTATACTCTGGAGCTTAAAGATCAAGGTTGAGAGGAGTAATTTGAGACTCCCAAGTAACCCTGTGGCTTTGTGTAATTGAAACCCGGCTGCAGGATAAATTAAATCAAGAGGGGTTCACGGAGGAGAGAAAGAGAGGACAGAAGAAGATGGGAAAAAAGAGACAGGGGGGCAGAGAAAGCTCACCTTCGGGTACTGTTTGACAGGTATGAGCACTCGTTCCTTAAGTTTGATGTTCTTTGTTGTGAAAAGGTCCAGGTATGCTTCTGCTTCCTTTTTAGTATCGCCTTTCTGGATTCTATCAATTTCTAGAAGGGGAGAGGCAGCTCGGTTCAGGCAAAGCAAACAGGATTCAAAGAGGCAAAGTACAGCTCGGTAATGAGGAGGATTTTTGTGCATTTACATTATTAAGTAAGCATTGATTTGGAGATTTGCAGGTCTAGGCTCTAACAGGCAAGATTTGGTTGCAAAATTTACTATTTTTAGACACACATCTAACAGTAGCCTCAACTGCAGTTGTCTGCATCCTAGACATCTGAAAAAACTCTCACTTTTTAGTCTAATTTTAACCGAGCCAACTCCACATCTTGTGACTGAAAGTCAGTATTTTCTGGCTGACACACAATAGTGCTACCACATGACTATAAGATGATAAAATATGAGATGGGTTTCATTTTGCACCTTTTGGGATCTTGTCAACATCCTGAATAGAGCTGAAATAATTAATCCATTCAGTAACAACTACTTAGATAATTAATTGTTTCAGCCATATTTCCAGGCAACAGTCTCTGCTCACAGTTTCTTTTAAATGAGATTTTGTTGCTTTTCTCTGCTTTATATCCCTGGAAAAATAATGCTTTGGTTGTTTTGGACTGCTGAGCAGGCAAAATAAGATAAGTAATAAGCAAAGACATCACATTGGACTCTATTAACTTGTGACAAACTTTTTTCCCACAATTGCTCATTTTCTAGACTAAATTAATGACCACATAATCAGAAAAAAATATCATCAGATTCATGAAAAATCCTGAATCTTCCAAAGCACATATTTGAAAACATGCAATTTTCACAGCTACATTTTTTTTTTGACAAGCAGCCATCAGCTCTTCCATGTGGCACAGCACCTAACGTCTCCAGCACCCATCTAGCACCACCATCACAACACTTCTATCTCAAACCACCTCCTCACTCCTGGCCATGACAGCTCGGGAGTCTGCGATGTGCAAACATGTCATCTGCACCGCAGTCCACCAGCTGCAGATCGTGGGGAACCTCAGTACATGTCAAACCTTTTGTTTTACCGGATTCAATTTTCAGACATGTAGCCTAGATAATGCACATCCTGTTAGACAAAGGCTTAAGCATCACAAGAGGTACCTGAGACACTTGGCTCGAGCAGCAAATAATAGGCAGAAAAACACATCACTCTCTGGGAGAGCACATGGGCAACAAAATAATCACTTACTTAGCAGTCATTCAGTTGATCTATAGCACCTTACAATATCATAACGATGTTTTGTGTATTTTCATTTTCTGTAGCAGCTCCTGCAAAGATCTGTGGTGCTTAGAAGCGACTTTATGACTATACTATGGTACCTCCGGGTGCATTACCTCATCACTCCATTATAAGAAGTCATATTCTGTGATTTGAAAAATCTAGACAAAACATATTAATAATAGGATTTTTAGAGCTGGCTGTCGACCACAGGGAAATAACTAATACCAGAGGCAGGTTTTTTCTTTTGTCACCTCTCCAGCACAGCTACAGGACGGCAGCCTGGAGCTGCCAAGGCTGCAGTCTCGTGCTCAAGGACACTTCAGCAGCAGCCGGCAGACAGCGGGACTCGAAGGTCTCTGTCCCCGCCGCCACGAAGCCGCCTCTCGGCTTTGAAGTCGCGAGGTGACCCCGGATACTGGCGCACATTTAAAAGGGCTGCTGCGCAACGCACCTGCCACAAAAATGAGCTCAACAGGGACCCGACAACGACAACAAACGACCGAAAACACTCCGAGTTTTTAAGTTTATACTCGACGCGAGCCCCGACAGTTACTGAAGCGAAGAGATTCAAATGCGACGCAGCTGCACGAGGAAGCGTAAATGATCGAGATGAATATTTGAAAGTGCGTCTCCCCTCTGTGGTGTTGTAATAGCTTTGGGCTATTTACAACCTCACACTCATTAGCTATCATCTAAGGAACAGCTACGTGTATCACACACACACACACACACACACACACACACACACACACATATTCCCATTACTGAGTCATTAAAGCGCTGTTTCTGTCAATGTTCACGGGGCAGTTCACGTCCCGTCCACACACACATGGCCGTGGAGGTGTGTGTGTTTATTTGAGTGCGTCCACGAGCCCAATGGCGCCGCTCTTAAACTCAAACGCACATTTCCCAAAGACAAAAATAAACATAACTTTACCTGCGTTTAAAAGTTTCATGGCGTGTGTAAACGAAGAGTCCAGGCTGTCCTTCTCCGCCAGCAGCTCGGGGAGATATTTCTCGTCGTTCTCCATTTTGAGTTTAGATAGCGGGGAGTCAGTTTCGGGTGCAACAAAAAAAGCGTGAAAAATACCCCAACAATGATAGAAAAAAAGTAGTCCAGTTATGTAACTACAGAGTGCCGCGTATCCTCTGTGCGGACGGTTCTTTGCATGTGGCTACCGGGCGTTTCTGCGACGGACGGGTCCGCTACTTTGAATTTTTCCCAACTGATTGGTCCCCTCTTCACAGCAGCTCCGACTGGATGGAAATGAGAGAACAAAAGCGGTGAGAGATGGGTAGAATAGTGAGCCTACTCAAGCCGGCGGAAGTGAGCTCAGAAGGACGTAGCTCTCCGGACTGACGCCGCCTACTGTGTGTTGTGTTGATGCGCGGCGCCCCCAGTAGTGATAATCCCACTATCAGATTGTCAGTACGGGTATGGGTGTGCCCGCTCTATGGTGTGCTACTGTTAGAATATAAAGGTACCAGACCACAGGAAGTGTTCGAGGTGCCCCACTACTGACTCCCTCTCCTCTCAGGGAAACTCATATGGAAACTTATTCCAGTGATATTCATATTTGAAGATGTATGAGTGTAAACTACAGGTATATCAGAGCCAGAGGTGCTCCACTGGGCTGATTAATGACCATATATGGTTATTTGATCGTATTATATACAATTTAAAGGGTTAAGGCAATTGACTACAGATGAAACATAGATTCAGCTGTCTTGTGGTTAGGGACTGTCCGTCATTTATAAGAGTGGGGTGGCTGGAGTGTGACTTTTTTTGTCTTGACCCTTCCCAAAGTTACAAACATGTTTAACATGTTTCCTTAAGCCTCCCTGACTGACTAGGGGGGAAATACATTCAAATCTGAAATATGTTATTGATCATCAGGGGGAATTGTCAAGTCAAGTCAAGTCAATTTTATTTATAAAGCCCATTATCACAAAACATGGTTTGCCTCAGAGGGCTTTACAGTGTACGACATCCCTCTGCCCTTAGACCCTCACATCACCCAAGGAAAAACTCCTGAAAAAGAACCCCTGAAACAGTGAAAAAAAAGGAAGAAACCTCAGGAAGAGCGGCAGAGGATGATGAGGGATCCCTCTTCCAGGACGGACAGATGTGCAATAGATGTTGTAAATAACAAATGAAATACAATCATGGCTAAAAGGAAAGAGAAAGAGAGAGGGGAGGAGAGGGGGAGAGAGGCACAGCAAAGTTGTGCTTTGTTACAGAATTATAGATGGAGAAATTAGTACAAAGTATGAAAAAATATGAAATAGGAGCACAGTAAAAAAAAAGAAAATAATGTTAGCACTGTTATGTAAAATATTTAAATATATAAATAGACCTCTGTTTAATGTGCTGAGTGTCTAAATGTGTAAAAAAAAAAAAAAAAAAAAGCTATGTGCCTTATGCTACGTTATAATATATAAACCAAGTATGTAATGTTAGAAATTTTAAATATGTGCATGATAAAATATATGTAGGAAAACAGTAAGAGTATATACAATATATATGATTTGTGCAACATATTGAGTTGGAAGAATAACACATAATGTTGCTTTAGATGAGTTATTGAACTAAATATTGCACATACCCCTCCACAATAAATAACTACATAAATAACTATAACTATCTACAGCAAAACAAAATTAAAAAAAAAATCCCTTTTCTATGTGTATTAGAGCTACTTTCCTAGTAAAAAAGCAAATCATGTTTGAAAATGTGCCGAACGACTATTGGGAATTTGAAAATTCAACAATAATTTCCATATTTACAGTTTCAGACTATGATAAATGGTGTTATTTTGGCAATTTTTTAAAGAAAACATGCCTCTAAAACCCACCAGCATGATTTGGGGCTCGGCAGGAGTTTGAAATAAATACAGGATAAAACCATTTAATATGGAATGTTCCTTCTCTAAGCCAAATCAAAAACATACCTCCCCCAAACGCTTAAAAAAAAATTGAAGTGCCTCCCCTGTTTTCACCAGCCCCTCCCCTCTCACATATAGAAAACAGTCCCTTAGATGGATGGATGGATGGATGGATGGATGGATGAATAGATAGATAGATAGATAGATAATGCCATTTTTCAAATACATTCAAATCCCACACATACTAGACTATAAAATAAGTCTGTGAATAGATACCAAATTGCAGACTAGGATCATATTCCAAATCTAATATGTGTTGAATTGTTATGTACTGCAGTATAATAGATTTTTATATCAAGTGTATATTAATTGAATTGTGAATTGGATAATGATAGTTAATGACACATGTTCAGTGTTTAATTTGTTTATGTAATTCCAGCTCAGACAGTGCACCCTGAAAATGTGGCACTTTCATTCCAGGCTCTCTACTGTCCCTCAGTGGCGGTGCCGATCATAACAAGCAAGTGTGTCTCCGAAACTCTTGCTGACAAAACTGGGTCCATCAGAAGGAGCCTGTGCTTTGTCTAATCCCCCATTTTCCCCTCTCTCCATTTCTATTGATTCCAAAACACTTACGTGCGAGTGAAAAGCACAGTGAGGAGAACGTCTGGGAGAGACTCTAAAAGGATTGATTCCTCCGATTCAGACGGTGGTAATGAACCTGTCACGCCGTTGAGTGGAGCGCATGAGGTCAGAGGTTAGAGTCGGCCTAATGCATACAAAGCAGGAGCAGAGCGTGCCTTGTGTATTGGGTCTTTAAGCATATACAGTAGAATGCATTATGTGCGGGCGGATGCTCTTTGAACAAACAGCAAAAACTGCAGGTCATTTGTCAGTCCGCTGCCAGAGTGAAAACCATTACGATCGACCGCAGCTGTACCCAGGAATGCATCTGCTCAAAACAAATGAAGGCAAAAATTGTCTGCAATAAACACTTATGGGAGGCCGAAGACCCGCTCTAACTATCAGCGTTCAGCTTGATCTATCTCTGACCGTTACAGTGTTATTAGTGTTGGGGGTTGCAAGGTTGTCCTGACTCCTCTTGTCATTGACAGAATGGATAGCCTGTGAGCTGAATTTCAATTGGCTCATAAAAGGAAGAGTTACTTCTCTTGGCAGGTGGAGGGGTTCCAATCCGATAGCTCGCGCTCTTGCCTTCTGCTTGTGTGGACTTCCCCTGTCCCCTAACATACAGAGCCACAGTCTGGGGTAAACAGGGGCAGATGGAAGGGGTAAACACTGAGGTTAGGCTTATATAAGCTGCCGCTATTCCAAAACTTTGCATCTGACCATTTTTCATGCCCCAAAGATTCCAAAAAATGGCAAGGACTCAGTATTCCTCTGAAGTTCTATCCTTGTTCGGGCAGATGAGCCTGTGAAGCAGTATTTAGAGCGTCATGGGACTCTGAAACTCCACTAAAAGTCAAAGTAATAAAATTGTTAGAAGTTCCTTGTGGCAGGTTTGCCTGCAATTTTTAGAAACTGCAGCATAATCAGACCAAGAGCCATGCTTAGGGGTCTGTGTAATTATACACTGATAAGTCTGACAAGTTGATTTTACTCAAAAAATCAAGAAAACCATTGCTGTGATAAATGTAAGTAATTATAACTATTAGTCTCAATCAGTGTTAACTTGGTATCTAATTGTTGTCAAATTTAGTTATATTTACTGAATTTTGTGAAGTTGTTGCAAGTTAAAAGTGAAAAATTTAATTAAATCAATGTTTTTATGTTTCAGCAACTTCAGTAATTAAAGTTTATTGTGCTATACATTTGACTTCTGTTGGATACAAACTAGTCAATCATATATAAAACAAAAAGATATAAAGCAAATATAAATTAAGATTAATAGTTGTTTAATAGTTTACTTTCCCTTTTCAAGGCAAGTGGTTTTCAAGATTATTTTACGTAAGACCAGCCTGTTAGATTTTACAGTGTAGGCACAGTGTTGTTTTGAGCTAAATGCTACTGTTAGCATGCTAGCATGCTCCCAGTTACAGTGCTAACATGCAGATCTTTAGCAGGCATAATGTTTACCATGTTCAAGTTAGCATGTTTGTATGCTAATATTTGCTTAGTAGCATTAAACTTCAAGTACAGCTGATGGTGATGGGAATAACATTGTTTTGTGGTTTTAAACTACTAGATGAAAAGAGGTCACCAAAGGGATTACAGTTCACAGGGATTTTCAAACTCCCAAAGTAAGACCTAAAGTGTACCACACACTCATGCATGTGCACATATGAATGTGTTTATGCACTCACCATAGGCGTTTCATCAGAACAGGGGACAGTTATTTCAGTGCTCAGCAGACCAACTGAATGCACCTTTCAGCACCATGGACAGTGCCTTTGCAGAGGAAAAAATGTGTTTTGCTTAAAAAATCCACTGAAACTTTTACTTTTTCAAAGAAAATTTGAAAAAATTAACACTACAAAAAACAAGACTACCTGTATAGTCCATGGATTATGGAGCTCTGGTGGTGTTTCAACAACTGGTAGGCAGAGGTCCCCTCTTGAGCTGCCTGTTTCAACCAACTGCTTGCACAAGAGAAAGAGTCAGGAGATCACCAAAGTAATTCAGATTTATCCTCTGGGGACCATGAATGTATGTGCTAATTTTCATGAGTATCAATCCAAAAACTTATTTTGGCACTATAGAAAATTCAGTACATTGCCGAAGACTCTTCCTCTGGGAACCATGTACACTGTGAACACTGTGCAAAATTTCAGGGCAGTTCATCCAGTAGCTGTTGAGATATTTCAGTTTATAGCCTGGCTAAAAATCACCCACACCACATGCAAATTATTTTTTCTGGTCAGACATCTGACCCATAAACAAACAGAAACAGATATATATTTATATATCAAACTATGTCAGAGGAGGTACTAAATGGATATTAAATTTTAAGTAAAAGGCTTTCATACTGTGGTCAACAGTATTTCTCAAGTCAACAATAGGGAAAAAAAAGATCAAATGAAAGTGGTGGAGGGATAAATTAAAGGAGAACAGTAATTTGTAAGCTTAAATATTTTAGTGTCACACTGTCAGTGGAGGGTTTTCCTGCTCCTGGGCAATTTAGTCAAGAAAGCAAGCAAGAGAGCCAGGGAGATAGCTGGGTTCAGTCTGAGGGTCACGCTCAGTTTAGCATCACTACAAGGCCAGAGAAACCTTTTTTTCCCCATGAAAGCTTTCAGAACTGTCACACCTGCTTAGGTCTGTAACGCCGCCCCGCTCCCCCTCCTCTTCCTCCATCACCACCTCTTCCCACCCTCCATCCCTCCCTCACCACCCACTCGCCACCACAGAAAACAAGCTTTCTTTTCATCCCATCCCCCAGCTTGTCACTCTGTCCCTGTCATGCTCACAAGGTGATTTTTTGTTGATGATCAGTGTCTCCCTGGAGACAACTGCATCTGCGGTGCCTGCAAGATTAAAAAAATAAAATAAAACCCTGCAAATTTGTATATATTTTCATCGCTGGAAGGATTTTGTTTTGTATTTTCTTAAATTATCAGTCACTACAAGGAGAATTATGCCAATTTCTTTTGGAAATTATGCTTATATTTGCATTGCAGGAGTGTTTTTCCACTACTTGGAGACAGAAGTCTTAGGAAAAGCCATTAGTGAGGGCACTTACATATTCTGCTGGTACTGCAAAAACAGAAAAAAAAATGGCATGGACCCAGCAGCCAAAAAACTTTAATTTATCCGCTTAACAAACCGCGGGGGGAAAAAAAACCATGGCAGGTGAAATCACAACGTCTTTTGCTTCAATAAATAAGTTATGTGACATTTCAGGTTGTGTTATTTCTGACAGAGCTGAGAAGAAGTGGGGAAATGACTCCAGGTTTTTTTTCATTTGAAAAAAAAAGTAATAGCTCATTTGAGTGTAAGGAAATGCGAGAACACTTTATGCCCTAATAACTCTGCTCCTGGTACAGTCGTTTTTTGCTGAAATGTGGACACCATTATTCCACTGTGCACATTCCTCTGAAATATACAATAAAGTATAGTGAGTCTAATAAAAATATCCACTTGAACTCACAGTCCCTTTACCTTGTTAGTGAAAAATGTCTATACACTAAAATGATCCATCTTTCCTCAGTAGCATCTGTTATTCAGGTTCTTCATGTAACACTTTGGCATTCACTTGATTGTAACCGAATGTAATTATTCTTAATATATCCTCCAATAATATACCTTTAAAATGTGAAATGTGAAATTCAAAAGTGTGAATAAAGGGCCAGTGAATTGTGGGGATAATTTTGTTCCATAATGTTAACAATATCTTGCTCTGTCAGTAGTTTAGAGATATTTGTCTGGGGACTTTTTCTTTGGAAGAAAGAAAGAAAACATGTTTGTGAACGGGCACATTGCTGTTGAATTTTTTAAATGTAATGTTTCAGTGTTGTGAGCACCACAAACAAAATTCCTATCACCTCCTTTGGAGTGTCAGCAGAAGTCTCACAGATGGATATCTCACAACCTAGGTAAATACATCCAAAACTATCTGTAGGACAAGGAAGGTGAAAAAACATGTTTTAAAAAAAAGTCAACACTGAATCATATAAGTAATGTAAAAGGAGTCGCTGGCATTAAAATACCCAAATCTGCAGCTCTACTGGCCCTTTTTGCTTCTTTTAGCAGATTGTCTTGGTTTTACAGCCCACAATTTTTACAGCCGCAACACTTTCATCAAATCACGTTTTCAGAAGACAGCACTCCATAGGAAACAACAGCATCAGCAAATTCCCTAAAATGGCATATGTTTGTGAGATATGTGAGTATGTGAGATAAAAAAAAAGTTTTAAAAATATCAGTTATGCACAATTCCTACGATAATTATGTTATAATAAGTTCAATAAACCACATTTTATATTCAATACTCCTATTTTCAGTGCAATCATTAAATGCCATAGAATGTCAATTGCTGCAACTAATGCAATCATGTTTATGTTTTTTCAGTTTATGTTTCTACCAAAAAATGTTTTGCACTTGTCAGGGGGAAGACTACTCAGCTGAAAAAGTCTTTCAAAGGAGGTAAATTTTTCAAGACGTTTGCGAACCATTGCTGTAGCAGACTAAGGAATTATGACTTTGGTCTGCGGGAGCAATAGTAAATAGTGTGACATTGTCACAGTGCCACAAAGTCAGAGGAGGGACAAAAGTCGGCAAAATGGTACTAGCCTACTAGCTGTTCACTTCCTGTTTCCTACCAATAGTAAAAACAGTTGTTTCTTTTAACCATGAGAAGCCATCATTTTTCTCTAAGCCCAGCATAGTGAAGTGAGATCCGAAACAATTTTGTTTTTGTAACAGTTTTGGAAGTTATAGACCAACTATGTTGTTCTGCTAATGGCTGCATCAGATCAGAAAATGCTTATATGTGTCTTTCTGACGGACAAGTACAATTAATTTAATTTTGAGAACTAGTTTTCAGCAGCAGAAGCCAGTTTTTCTCTAAAACCCTGTGATTCCCCACTCGACCCATTTGCCCTGTCCCAAACCGCGTCATGGTGGCTAAAAAGCAGAGCGAAGACTCAATGATGACTCACCAAATACTAACTGGTTTTGTTGTTAAGAGATTATATTGTTGCTCTGTGCTTGCTGGATGTGTAAATGGCAGCTGTTTGCTATAACAAATTAACCATAATAACTGTAGTCAGACTGTGTTTCTGGAAGTGTTGTAGCACTCAAGATCAGTCTGGGTCTAGAGACCGGTCTCAAGACCACTTTGATAGGAGCTTGGTCTCATCTCGGATTCAGACTCCAGATTTTTGTCTTCAAATCCAGCCAATCGCATAAGTCATTTGTTTGTTTGTCACCGATAATGGCTACCACTTTTCATAGAAATCAGAGGAAAATTAGTCTTTGTCTTGACTTGGTCTGGACCCCTTTAAGTCTTGGTATTGTTTCAGTCTCTGCACACTCTGGTCTCGGTCAAGTCTTGGTCTTGGTTAGTATGGTCTTGACTACAACTCTAGCTTATAGCATATTTTAGTGTTTTTCTTCCCTCTAGTGACCAAAAGTTGATTCATGCAGCTTTAAGTTATACAAATTACTGGGGTTTTTATCAGATTTTCTGTAAAATAATAGTAGCCAATTAAAATAGTAGCCAATGTGGTCTGAAAGAATAACATATTTTTTATCTGCTGCACGGTTAATTTATCTACTGAAGGCTCAATAAACAGCATTCTTGTTTAGAACTACACCCAATGAAAACCATCACAGGCTGCAACAAAAAGACCACCAGCTCAGCGGAGGGGGATGGGGTGAGAGCAAACAAGTTCAACCACTTCTACAACAGGTTTGATTCTCCTCCTCCTCCGCTAGATGCAAAGGCTTTCCCTCTCACACACACCCCACTTACTGCTCTTGGCACCCACTTTCACACCTCTTCAACACCATCAGCTGCATCCTCAGTAGACAATGCCCCCCCCCTCCCCCCACCATCACTGCAGAGCAGGTCAGTAGAGAGCTGAGGAGACTCCGCCCCACGAAGGCAGCAGGGCCAGACAGGGTGTGTCCAAGAATGCTCAAGTCCTGCGCTGCTGAACTGGGGGAGCCTCTTCAGCATGTCTTCAACCTGAGCCTGCGACTGGGGAGGGTCCCTCTACTATGGAAAACTTCCTGCCTCATCCCAGTTCCAAAGAAGGCACACCCCAGTGTGCTGAATGACTACAGACCAGTTGCCCTGACTTCACACATTATGAAGACCCTGGAACGGCTCCTGCTGCACCACATCAGACCCCAGGTTCGCCAGGCACTCGACCCACTCCAGTTCGCTTACCAGGAGGAGGTCGGGGTGGACGACGCCATCCTGTATCTGCTACACAGGGCTTACTCTCATCTGGACACAGGGAGTGGCGCTGTGAGGATCATGTTTTTTGATTTTTCGAGCGCCTTCAACACGATCCAGCCCCCTCTACTGAGAGGCAAGCTGGCAGATATGGGGGTGGAATCACACCTGGTGACCTGGATTACGGACTACCTCACAGGGAGACCTCAGTACATCAGGCTGAGGGACTGCTCCTCTGACACGGTGGTCTGCAGCACTGGCGCACCACAAGGGACTGTTCTTTCCCCTGTCCTGTTCACTCTGTATACATCAGACTTTAAGTACAACTCTGAGTCGTGCCATGTGCAGAAGTACTCTGACGACACTGCAATCGTGGGATGTATCAGGGATGGACAGGAGGGGGAGTACAGGAGCCTGGTGGAGGACTTTGTGACATGGTGCAGGGCAAACCATCTGCAGATCAACACTACCAAGACCAAGGAGATGGTGGTGGATTTCCGGAGGTCCAGGCCGCCTATGCAACAGATCTCCATTGAGGGGTCTGATGTGGAGATGGTCGGGTCCTACAGATACCTCGGGCTGCAGCGAGACAACAAACTGGACTGGTCTTTCAACACCGAGACCCTCCTCAAGAAGGCTCAGAGCAGGCTCTACTTCTTGAGGAGGCTGGGGTCCTTCAAAATCTGCCGGAAACTCCTACTGATGTTCTACCAGTCTGTTGTGGCAAGTGTCCTCTTCTATGCTGTGGTGTGCTGGGGAGGCAGCATCAAGAAGAGGGACGCCTCTCGGCTGGACAGGCTGGTAAGGAAAGCTGGCTCTGTGGTCGGCACAGAGCTGGACTCGATCACATCAGTGGCAGAGAGAAGGACTCTCAGCAAACTGCTCTGCATCATGGACAATGCCCACCACCCTCTGCACGGCATCATCATCAGGCAGAGGAGTGTCTTCAGTGACAGGCTGCTGTCCCTGTCCTGCTCCACTGACAGGCTGAGGAAGTCGTTTGTCCCACAGGCCATACGACTCTTCAATTCCTCCTCACACAGATAAACACTGTTTGCACTGTTGCACTGTTTTTACTGGTATTGCACTGTTTTTATTGTTATTGTTGTTTTATATCTTGCGTTTTTGCATATTCTGCATCTCTCTTTTTCTCTGTATATATTGCTTATATATTTATTGGTCTATATTCTATTCTGTATGTTTAATATGCTGCTGGTTACTTAAATTTCCCTCGGGATCAATAAAGTACCTATCTATCTATCTATCTATCAATGATCAGCCAAGGACACATGGAGTGAATACTGTACGTTACATCACAAGCTGCCTGGCCAGTAGCTATGCCAAACGTTTTGAGACTGATATCATCTGATAAGACTGTATGAGTGGTGTGATTTGTGCTGAAAGTAAGTAGGCCACTTCAGGAGCCCATGGGGGCAGAGGAAGGGCTGGATCTGTTTACTCACACTCAAGGATCTCATTCGTTACTTTCATCAATGTTGTGATTTTTCTCTGAGTGCTCTTATTATTGTTCTGTCTGCACGTGTGTGTGTGTGTGTGACACTTATGTAGAACATGCATTACACTCTGGAGCTTTCCCTCTCTCCTTCACGCTTTGATGTAAGCGTTCGCCGCTCTCCTGCTGAACATATACCTACAGTATTGATTTATGCCGCCTGGTCGCATTCATCGGACCCAAATGAAAAGCCAATAAGGTGTTTATAGACACATATATATATCTTCACATAATGCCCCGTGGCTTGTTAAGTTTTTATATCCAGTGTTACCTCTGGGAGAATGCTCAGGTGGCAGTTTGCATTCTACCCTGCTTCTGTGTCATCAGTAAGCAAACCATAAAGTGGCTGTGGGAGACGGTTACGCTCTCAGATTGGGCTGCTGCTCCACGTGGAGATTGAGTGAAGACTTCATTGTGTTGTAGACTCATTTTAACGGGCGGTCTGATGGCATATACTAGCCTATATCTCCCTGTGTGAACTGTTTTCCTCTAATAATAATGGAGTGGGTCATTGTGGTACTTACAGCCTGTACGTGTAGATTTTTTAAAGTATACTATAGCATGTTTTTGTTTGTAGGAAAACATGATTAGTCTGGATGGAAATTGGTGTAGCCTGTGATGTTTTCAAACATTTGATTCTCAGTGTCCATGGGGGACACATCACAGTGTCAGTTTGATATAAAGCCAGGCATTTAATATTCTACAGGGGATTTAACAGGATTTAAGTGGAAGTGCACGGCTTTCTTAATTGGATGAATTGTTGTAAAAAAATAAAGAGACACTTCATTAAAGTAAGGGGGGCTTGTATGGTTACAATAATAAAGCCATGCTTACAGCTTATCCTGCATTCAAGTATGACATCCTTTTTTTTTTACCCATTTAGACATCGCTGCATTTCAAGCCAGGAAAGTGCCACCAAAAGCAATGATTTTTACCAAAATATTAGTGCATTCCCAGCGGGGATTGTGCCACCAAAAACAGTTGTTTTTTTACCAAGACATTGTTGCATTTCAAGCCACCAAAATGTGTATTTGTTATTTTTTACCAAGACATCACTGCATTTCAAGCACGGGTCGTGCCATGATGAGTGATTTTTTAATAGAACATTGCTGCATTTTCAGCGGGGATTGTACCATGAAAAGTGATTGTTTGCATGGACATTTCAAGCTGACACCAACATTTTTTTTACTGAGACCTCATTGCATTTCAAGCCAGGATAGTGCCACAAAAAGCAGTTTTTACAGAGACTTCACCGCATTTCCAGAAGGGATTGTGCTAAGCAGTTGTTTTGTACTAAGACAACACTGCATTTCCAGCTGACATAGTGCCATGAAAAGCGATTACTTTTGACAGAGACATTGACATTGGTATTTTAAGCCTAAACATGATCTTTACCTAACCATAACCAAGTGGTTTCCATGCCTAAACCTAACCACAACAAAGAAACATAAAGTTTCAATCTATCCGCTACATACAAATGTACAAATGCAACATATCCTTGGTTTGCAGAAATGTATGATGCCAACATTTTTCTGGCAACTGGGTTGACATTTGGGGGCTTTTGCTGAAACGACTGATTCTGCTGTTTTTCATGGGAGGACAGTCTCGTTATAACAGTACCCTGACGCCCTAACTTTTTCCTATGCCAGCAGAAAGCTATCTGATCAAGTCGGGTTTGGATTTGGAGATAATTATGGGTACGGCACTGAGCTTTGCAGGTGCAGAAAAACCTCCCAATGACTTAGTGTGTTCTTTCAAGTTCTTTAAAACATGAATCCAGAAATGCAAATCCAGACATCATTAGCACTACAGTACAGAAGTCTATTTTTTTAGTGCAGAGATCATTCTCCTTTTATTTGTGTCCAATTTATGAACAAAACTGATCATTTGGCTTTCAGTTCAGTCTCTCCCTACTCCAAACAGGTGAACCAACATAGCAAAAAAACAACAAAAAAACAACCCAGTCCTTGCTGCAGCCTCTGCTGGCTCAGTGACACAGCAACATCAAACAGGGCTCACAGCCCATTTGATATGTCAAACCATGGTCTCTCCTGCCTCTCTCCGCTGAATAGTGTCTAGAAAGCACAAATACTGTCAATAATCTCCGAAAGCAGCAGAGGATTTAGCACTTGGTTTTAGGCTCTGGTAATTAGAAATGCATTTAGGCCTTCAAAGGCTGGCTGCAGATAGAGATCAGAGGCCTTTCTTAGCTGGTAAAGCTCTGCAAAGAAATGTCAGGAGTGCTAAGACCCCCCCATTCACCTGCTTTCTACCCTCGGGGCATTTATAAAAATACAGCCGTAACTCATCCCATATTCAGCTTTTAATGATTGTAAATGATATACCTGTCTTCACAGTGCCTCTTCAAAGCTGCTATTCTTTTAAGGTAAAATAGAAGAGTAGAGGAGGGGAGAAAAATCCTGCCTTTGAGCTTCTTTTCAGGGTTCTCTTTGATCGAAGTCCGTGTGTGCATACAGACGCATGAATGCATGTGTGTCTGTGCGCATGCATTCATGTTAACGGCAAACAAAAACACCATGTTCCCGAGAACCATAGATCTGTGATCAAGAGCAACCCTCTGAGGTATATGAGGGCGTGTGTGTGTGTGTGTGAGTGCGCGCATGCACGTGTGTCAAAATGTGAGGTTCTGGCTCTTTCCAGCTAATGACTGACGCCCCAGTAGGAACTTGCAAACAAGAAAAAAGAAAAGTGCTGCTACCGCCACTGCAGTCACCCAACTTTCCCTGCATCATTACCCGCTGCTCTGAAAGTTTCATGCACGTGATGGGTGCGGAGAGATGCAATTTATCACCTCTTCGCTCCACATATCACTAAAAATTATTCATGGGGAATCGTAATTATGTGATGGAGACATTTTTCTGTTCACTTTCCAAGAACAATATTCACGTTCTGACTTCCTGCAAGTTAAGAAGCACATCTGACATTTGGCCCACAAATTTTTTGTCCCTGTTCCACAGCAAGAACGTTGTGTGTATCTCTGCACAGCCATGTGTCGAGGCCAAAGCTGTGTATGTTAACTGCATGTCTAATATCGACATGCTGCTTTGCATTCAGCCGCCGGCCAACCAACCCCACAGCGGATAATCATGTCACACCTGGTATTTAAAATGCGTTTTGCCTCTCACCGGGCTGCTCGGTTCACCTTGCATGCATAAACAAAAAAAACCCTTGTGAATTTTTTGGGGGTGAGGCTACTGAGACAACAAAGAGGCCATCAATCAGAGCCCTTTGGGAGTTTTATGTCTTTTCACATATATGGAAACTCACTTCTTTCCTGTCGTTTTGGGTAACGTGATTGTTTGGCAGACCAGACCCCCTCCTCACGTCGAGGTTACGAGGTCCTCCTTGAGTGTCGAGTCGGATTTGTCTGCTTTGGCCTTTAGTGGAAGCACACACGCGTGCACACAATTCAAACAATGCATGCCTAAATAAAAATACCCTCGCGCATGAGCCGTGGGTGAGGCGGAGGGTGAGGCCTCTCGACTCAGACAACACCTGGATCCAGACAGCTGCCCTGATGAGGTCTGATGTGGCCTCGGGCGTCTCAGACTCTGCATTCGCAATAGACTCGCTCAGCTACCTGCAGTGTTTCCTACAGTACTGAGGTCAGCCAGACCATCCGAACTCAGCCAAGGCTGTACCTTAGATGAATTTTAAAAGGAATCTTTTTTTTGTTGCATCGCTCTTGCAATATTCTGTGGAGCTGTGTGCATTAAATCCCCTCACCTTCTTCCTTTATCCAGGAATGGCAGTTCAGTAAAGCCTGCTTTACTGGAGAAGTCTCTGAGTAACTCTCAAATCAAAACTCTATTGTCCTCACTTTGGTGACAAGTTTGAAGAAAAATAAGAGAGGACTGACAATAGTTTTATTTAGTCATTGTGATAGATCAAACAACTGATCAATTTAAAGGGAACATTGGAAAAATGCTAAATGCTCCCTTCAATTAGTGCTTACACCAGAGATACTCTTTTGCAAAATGAGGAGGCCAGGGGCCAGTTTCCCTTGGCACATGTAGGCAGGGATGTTGCAAGGCTTTGAGGACATTTGGGGCTTAGCCTTGACCTCTGCTGGGAGGTCATGAGTAGCATTTTTTATGCTTGCTTTATGCATCTTATGTATATTAAAAGTAAAAAAAATAATATCCAATTGTGAAGCAATGCATTTTTACTTTGATTGAGAAATGGTTGGGGGTTGAGTTGCATGCTGTTAAAAATGAATAAGAAAATAAAAATGATTTGTAGGCCTGTGACACATTTTACCTTTGCACTTAGCCATACTGCGATTTCGATAATATTCTAATTAATTGTGCAGCCCAAGCTGAAGGGCCAACCAGCACCCAGTCTGGAGCCAGATTTGGCCCATGGCTGTAAGTTGATATCACTGGCCAAAACATTAAATGACATTTTAAATGCTTTCATCTCTTTCATTTCTTTCCAAACAATCAACAATTTAGTTACTTTTGCTACACATGTCAACTGACACTTCAAATGCCTTCAGCTCTAGAAGTCAGCTGTTCTACTGATATTCATCATCTGACCCTTTAACTGCTTTCAGCACTTCCATCTACACAACCACATGTACATGCAAACCTTGTGAGTTACGTGTCTATGAACGGGTTACCAATGTACTACACACAGAACTGTGTCTGCTGGGTTTGTGTGTGTGTGTGTGTGTGTTTGGACTACATTTGTCCCCTTAGAATTTGTCAAACACTTGAACTGCTTTTACTTCAGCTCATGTAAGTGCTTATGAGTAGACACTTCAGCTGATACTTCTCCTAAGGTTCAACTGCTTGCACTTACACTCAAAATCTACTTCAACTCTTTTCAGCAAGCTGCAACCTCCAGGGCTGAAAAATGAAGCCAACACTTAAGTGACAAATACCGCAGTTCCACTAATGGCCACTTGAGGCTGGCTGCAGAAGTGTGTCAGTCCCTATAAACTCTCATGTTAAAATGCCCAGTCTTACAGCAGAAATAAACATGTTATGGTACCAAAAACAGTTTCCATCTCCAGTTTCCAATTTTCCTGTTCATGACTACTGCAAGGGGGTTGAATTTTAATATAACTCACAGGTTTACATGTTATCAAGTCTTTAAAGTTCTGCATAATTAAGAGTGCGGTTTCTTTGAATGACAGTTTGACAGAATGAAAGACACTTTAAGGATTTTTGAAGCCTAAATGCAATTGCCAGAAGAAAATGCTAATGTTAAGCTATAAAGAAACTAGACTACGATTGCGTCGCCACCGCTTTGAGGCTGTAAAACCATCTTCAGCATGGCTCTGCATGAAGACTATATCTGTAGTCTCCTTTAGCCACTTGTTAGCAACTGCCTTTTTTAAGACAAATAAAAACTTTAAAGTTCACAGTAGGGTATTTACTGATGTATTTTATGTCTCAGAAACAAAACATGAAAGTCTCTTCAGCTTGTGGTAACCAAAGACCATATCTCAGGCTTCTAAGAAAAAGTCCATTTAAAAACCCATTGACAAGGTAACTGGAGGTACTGAAATGCTAACTGATATCCAGGTTTTAGGAACAGAAACAGTTGTAGCTGTAGCTGTCACTATATCAGCATCTTCTCAGTTCATGAAAGTTAATTTGAATTTTTTGGTCGTCTAAAAAAACGTTGTTCAGCATTTTGTTGTACTGAAAGCCTGTTTGAGGAGTCAGATGATCAGTCTTTCTGGTAAGTATATTTTGTTTTTAGTAGTTTTACGTCTCATTTTTGCTTGTGACAATTAGAATTAGCATTATCGCAGTTAACTGTAACTGCAATGTGTTAACCAAGCTACCAAGTAGCATTAAGGTGAGCTCCACCCATTCATCCAAATATAGTTACTTCTGGCTCCAAAATTCCAACATAGCGATGGCCAAAATGCCTCGAAATGGCAGTCCACAAACCAATGGGTGAGGTCATAGTGGCTATGGCCATCATTTCATACAGCCTATAGATGGCGATTACTCTTGAAATATTTTGTTTCACTTTGACCTACAGCATATCTCCTTCATGTGCCTAAACTTCAACTGACACATCAAGCCCTTCCAGTGCTTCAACTTCTGCTCACACTTGAACTCCTTAAAACGCTTTAACTTCAATAACACCCAGCAAAGAATTAGTATTGTCCCCTGTGTTAATGCCTGCATTTTTTTTTGCATAAAATCCCCTGCTGCCCACCTGGGGGACATGAAATATGACAGCTAGAAACACCTATAATTTCTTGGATAGAATAGATTTTCAACTCTATCTACACTCTCACACAAACTATCTAGTTTAAGATATGGCAACTGCCCACATTTTGGCTTACTCAATTGACCTCCATGCATATACTGTCCAAAAACACAGTGCACTCAATCAAATGATCCAGTGATTCAGTCACCTTTAAACTTTTAAGCATTTTTTTCTCCTCTACCATCAGACTCAACCCTGCGAGTTAAAGCTGTGTGAATCCCATTAAAATATTCCACCCCCAACACTCTCTCCTCGTGGTTTTGATTATGATGTGAGCTGAGGAGTTAATAAGCGTATTAATTACCTGTGTAGGAGACAAACCAGCTCCCAGAGCGAACCCACAACCCCCCTCCTCTCCAACCTCGCTTCCTCCCACACACCAACCAAAGACCGACAACGTTGTGTTTAAATGAGCCATCATCGTCCGACTGCCTCCAAGGTCAGCCGAGGCTCTGCTGCTGGCGCAGTACTGTACCTGGCGTGGGAAGTCTCTAAAGTCACTCGGTAATGAGAATAATTAGAATAATACAAGGTCAAGCCGGACGACAGAGGAATCGACAAAGTGAGATGGAAAGAGAGAGGAAATGGAGAACAGAATGAAGTAGGAAACTAGATGCTTGTAATCCTCCTGGAGAGTGGATGTGATCACCGCTCGATACTTAAGTTTCTAATTATCTCTCTTTCTCAGAGAGTGAGGTTTCCGTTCGGCAGTGCACAAGCCTGCACACACACCAGCAGACGGATAATGCAGTAAGACAAGCCTTCAACCTGTCTGGACATCTCCAAAAAACCTTGCGAGTGAAAGCCGCTGTTTCGCTGGCTCTCGGGCTGTTGCTCAAACAACATGATGTACTTCCACATTTCCTCAACCAATAAAACCAGGCATTGCTGACTGAATAAAGATTACTTCACTGCCTATCTCTCTCCTAAAATGTTCTTAAAACAAATTTAGTGCTTCGCTTTAATAGCAAAATTTTGTGAACAGGAAGTGGGTGCCATAATGTTTCCTGCACAGTGAAAACAGAGGCCAAAACGAGATTAAATTTTAAAACTCAGCCTCACTGTCACTGCTTTTCATATTCCTTGCCTCAGATGCTTTCAGAAACATGTTTTAGTGTACTCTTTAATTTCGTTACGAGATCACCGGCCGAAATTGTTTCACACGGACCAGCATTACGTCACCCACCAGCGAAAGGATTTATTGGACTGGTGTGGTTCAACACATACTGGTATTCTCATCCCAAGTCATTGCATATTGCTGCTTTAAAGTGGAATTCTGAGTCAAAGTATCCTTCTTTATCTGCCTCTGACATTCTGGGATGCTGCTTCCATGATGTCAACACAACCACACAGTAATATTACGCTGTACATGGTTATGTTTATGTTGTGATCACTGCTTGATACTTAAGTTTCTTATTATCTCTTTTTCTCAGAGATTGAGGTTTCTGTTTGGCAGCGCACAAGCCTGCACACACACAAACAGACAGAAAACGCAGTACGACAAGCCTTCAACTTGTCTGGACATCTCTGAGAAAGCCTTGTATCCTCGCTTGACGTGACTCCACTGTATGTCTGCTACTCTCACCCACACACACGCACACACTGAGCAATAATGTGATATCTTCTCTACATTTCAACTTGGATCTACGTGGCGCTTCGGGCATGCAGGGGCATAGGTGCCTTCTCGCAGCAAGCTCCCGTGGAGGAAGCCAAAAGCACAGTCAAAAAAGAAGAGCATCAGCTCAGCGCGTACAGCGCATACAGCCAGAGGTCGGTACAGGTCAGCACACAGGAGTAGCCCTCAGCCCAAATAACAAGCAGAACAAACAGCAGGATTTCTATTTCTCAGCTGCAGACGCTCTCCTCTGAATGCTTATAGGAACGGGTATACACCAGTGCTGTCATGATAGCAGAATTTTAACTTTTATAAGCTGCAATAGTCAAGATTCTTGTGTTTAACCCTCTGTTAATGTAGCAAATCAATAATGTGGATACTGAAGTTACAGTGGATTCACTTTAGAGGTTTTGAGAAGTTGTCAAGTTCTTTTGTCAGTTAATAAACGTCAAGAGAACTCAACGATCTTACACATCAAGGTCTGTTTACAGGGGAGTACTCCTGCATAGTTGAAGGTGAAAACTACAAGACTGAAATAAAATAAATAAACAGAGGTAAACAGAGGTGAGCTTACCAGCTCTCTGTAGCCCTCTGCTGATCTCTGCTTGAGGCTACAGTTTCAAGGCTGCATTAGCCGCTACAAGCATAACACCTCAAAATTGAAGCAGAGCTGTCTGCAGTTGCATTATGGGTAATGTAGGCACCATTTTTTGACAAGAGAAGCATGCAAAGAATACAAAAGACAATTGAGTGCTCCAGGAGAGACATTTTTTGAAGGCAAAAGTTAGTTTAGCCCTGGCTCCCTTGTCAAAAAGCCTATGGGATTTTTCCTTTCGATTATGGATTATAGCAGAAAATAAACTCAAATTGCAAATAAACATTTATGATACTTTCATGTTTTGTTCATCAAGATATAAACACCACTATATAAATGCTGAAGCCTAAATGTCATTGCCAGAAGGTCCTACAACCATACGGTTGTAGGACCTTCTGGCAATGACATTCAACAAAGCTGTAAAGCCGTGTTTGGCGTGATTGCATTCTGTTGCCTCATTTAGCCTCTTGTTAGCAACCACGGATCAAAATTAATGCATGGGATATTTAATGACATATTTCATGTTGTAGAACAAATCTTGAAAGTCTCTTAAGCTACTGGTAGCCACAGACCTTATCTCAGTCATCTAACCAAAAGCCTGTTCAAAAAACCCACTGCCTTTGAGACAAGGGAACCAGGAGTGCTGAAATGCTAACGTATTTCCAGGTTAAAGAACTCATTCCTGGGGCACTCTATATGTCTGGTCCTGCTGTGATTCTATTTTTTATTTGTTTTTACTGTCCAATTATGTATCTTAAAATATCAGAGGAATGCGGCCACACTTTCAAGTGACTCCACCTGTACACGTTGCATGTGGATGTGCTCTGTGCTGTCTGGCTGTCTGCCAGCGTATTATAACAAAACCACCGGTTCTGTCGAAGCACATGGCTTTTGGCGTCATGCTTGTACACCAAAAGCACAGACAGAGCGGACATATTTGATGAGTTTGGAGTGAGAGCGGACTCGTATTGTTGGGTATGGGTGAGTTCAAAGTCTGCTGTATCTTATAAAGACGCTAAAGGGTGTTTGGCATTGATATCACATGCTGAGAGGCAGAACAAAGATTCAGTATTTGTTGACCTGGCGATACGATTTGATGAAGAGCTCAAATGCTGATTTTATAAAAGTCGAGGATTCATTCTGAATACACTGGATGCTGGCGGCGTGACTTGCCCTTGCTCTGGTTATAATGATCATCAGTATAACCATCTTTAGATTTCCATCGGCTCTCATCTTTTTTTAATAGCTGCTGTATTCACTCTCAGATGAGATGAGAGGAAAGAAGCTGTCAAGTACTCACAATCTGTATCATCAATGGCATGGCCTTTTGGCTATGAAAGACATTGTGTTTACATGACTATTACAGTCCAGAACTGAAGAAAATGTTTACTGCCTCCCAACACCTCCATATTCTGTCTTCTACACAGATAGAAACACCAGGGAATAAAGCTACATCTCACCCTTCACTTTTTTTTTTTTTTTTTTTTTTACAGGTACAGAGAATCACACCTCTGCTGACAGGTACAGATCCTTCTCCCAGGAGAGGTCAGTCTTTGTTGTCATACATCAAGATTTAACAAGATTTAATCTGATTTTGACCCACCGCTCACGCTTCACTTGCTTACAATATCTCTGTACACGGAGTACAGACTTTTAACACAAACTCGGCACTCAGTTAATAAAGAACAACGAAAGAAAGAGTCACATGATAGCAATTTTGTGTATAAGATCTACAACAATATGCACATCATAAGGCAGGTTTTGATTTACCCTAAATTTGTGCAAATTGAATTTCCAAATATTGAATAAGCCTAATGGAAACACGTCAGTTAAAAAAAAAACAACAACAACAACTCCCATTTGTCACCAAAGAGTTTTAAAGCACTTTTTTGGCTTTTCTAGGTCACATGATACTATGGCTATGTACTTGCCTGCAGGAACTGGTTCCCTCAGGATGCAGCAGGTGCTACAAGAGGTGTTATTGCATCACATAACTCTTAAAAAGTTGAGCAGATCATGTGGAAGTTTTGAATCCACAATTCCTCCGTGAAATCGTGAACTATCACCTCCCAGAAATCCCTCATACATGGCCACTTCCACGTATAAAGGGCTTGCCTTTCCATTATCGCTCGCATAACACACCTATGCCACCTTAGATTGGAAACAATGACAGCTAGTGCAGTGACTGCCATAGAAATAAAGCTGCTTATGTTTTGAACATCCATCAGCATGGAAGTTGCTTAACATGGAAACACAGTCATCTCGCAATTGTGTTTTATCAACATTTTGAAAATATTTCTTAAGTTTTTCGCAAATCTGTAATGGAAACCCACTTTTAGTCTGCTAAATTAGATTGTGCAGAAAATGGGAATATTAGTGTAATATTAACTTTTATCCATGTAAACAGTTGGAATTTTGTCTTTTTCATAATAAGGGTAAACCAGTCAATGTTTCAAATTCATTTCTAATGGGCAAGGTGTTGAATTCAAAGCTGGATTTGAGCTCAGAGACACTTTAAAATACTTTAAAGTACCTGCTGGAAAATGAAGTCTGTCAAACTACTGAAAACACAGATATCACCCAAAACAACTTGGAGCCACCAAGGTGCACATTTCCATAAAACTGCGGAGAAAAACATCAAACAATGCACAGGTGGGTGTCTGTGTTTCTTGGCCTTTTAAACAAAACACTCTCCCATTCCAGTCCTGGCTCGTCCACCACTTTATTTGGGCATGGATTGGATTGAGGACGTGCTGGACTGTTAGACGCTCCCACACTTTTGTTTTAGCTTTTTGACCCCGGCGGCTGTAGCCCTCTGTCAACAGCCAGATGTAGCTCTGTGTATCACTCCTCCTCCTTCCTCCTCTTCTGCTTCCGATCGATGCGTTTACGGCCTCTGGCGACGGCATGAAATTTGCTGCTTGCGGAAAGACATTGGGTGCAAACACGTAACATCCATACACGCCAATTCGATCCCTTACAGCGGCCCAGGAACTGCTGAACTGCTGTTTTATTTCGACTCCGTGAAGCAAACAGGAGTGTAAGGGAGGAATTAGAGGGTGGGAGAAGAATCGACTCGTGCACACTGGCTTTGGCAGGGAGACGCCACGAGGTTTTATCTCCAGGTTGTTTGTTTTGGTTGATCTGATGTGTCTCCGGATACGCCCGCTCTCATTTGCATTCATGCGATGGAGCGGCGGACATAAATGTGACATAGGCGGGAGCAGAATGTAATGGGCTTTTTTTTAAAGTAATAATGTACTGAGTGGGTATATTTAGATGAATGTCGCAAAGTGTGTAATGGCTAAAGGGCGAGACTTACAGTGAGAGCGTGTGTGTGTGTGTGTGTGTGTGTGTGTGTGTGTGTGTGTGTGTGTGTGTGTGAGAGAGAGAGGTTTACTCTCCTGCTTCATGTGGCTGCTGCACATCATCAGTGAAGTGAAAGACAGCATTCTGGCATCTTTTACACTCCAATACACAGGAGAATAAATTCCCACACAAGAACACCCCTTCCACCACCACACACACACACACACACACACACACACACACACACACACACACACACACACACACACACACACACACACACACACACACACACACACACACACTCTCGCACACACACACAGCAGTAGCATCCATCTAAAAAAAGCCAAAACATTAGGCAGGAAGAAGTTGCTGAGAAGTGAAAAGCCGTCTAAGCTGTTGATCCTGTTTGCTGCTTTGAAAATTTCCAGGAAATCTTCCCTTTCAATCTTTTTCACTGAGGGATGAGCGCGTGGCGAAGGAGGCTGCCGCAGACGGAGTCTTATCTATTGCGGGGCAGAGTAGCACTCTCTGAAGCTCAGCACACGCAGGTGCTTCATCTCATGTGTCCTCTGCCAGTAAGCCTAAACCCTTATGAAACAGCGGGGAGGCTGCAACATGGAGTCAGATGAGGAAAGTGCTGTCTGCTAAGCCTGAATCTATGCGCAGCATGCCGACGTGATACAAAGTGTCTAAACGTTGAGATGTCTAGAGATTTAGGCAGATTTCTTTTGTCAGGTTTTTGGTCCTACAAGCCCTCCAACCTGAACCAGGGGAGGGCGACCTGCGGCTGCAGAGCTTCATGCAGCACCTCAGCCCCTCTCCACCACCTCCCTCCTATGTGTCTTTGCAAATATTAAAATAAAAACTACATGGAAACAAATTACGGTTATTTTTGCCATTTATCTTTTACTTATCATAATTGAAGGTCTACAATTAATTCTAACATTCTCCAATTGTAAAAAAAAATGTGTAGCCCATATGCAAAATAAAAAACAATTTTTTAACCCTTTGAAACCTGAGCAAACTGGTTTGATTTCTTTCAGAAAACATTGGAAGAAGGCAATGAGCAGCAAAAGAAGAAATGGCCCAAAATAAGCAAGAAATACGTAAAAAGAACTAGAAAATTACCTTAAAATTACAACAAAAAACAAGTTTTTGTGATCAATTTTTTTATTTATTCATAATTTACATAATAGGGGAGGAGCATCCCCACAGCCAAAAAGAAAGGAGACTAGGAGCAATTATTTATATACTGGGAAAAAGCAAAACAACTTTATATCCATGAAACCATCACAGCAACACCATTTGCTCCGATGCCAGAAAACCATATATTAACGAAACAAACCCCCCACCCCCCCCCAAATACACCACTGACAGTAGAGTCATTCTAGTCTAAATATGGCCTAAGTTTAATATGATTCAGATATATATGGCTGAGATATAGCATATCAAAAGAAACACATTTAAGAGGATGTTAGTCGTAGTGAGAGCATGCTCATGGTTACAGAGCTTAAAATAATTTCGTAATTGAATTTCCTTTTGCGGGTCAGTAGCCAAAGCCCTGTTTATACATGCATGTTTATTCATTGTGCATGCACATTGTTTCAAGTGTAAGCAGAGTTTATGCAGGTGTAACTGCAGATATCGGATTTGAGTAACTCTTAAGAGTAGATGCAACCAAGTGGTCAACAAAATCGAATGTAGGCAACAAATAGGAATTGGGTAGCGAAAATCCAGTCTAAGTTGAAACACATAGGCGCTAAGTCCATTTATGAAAGGCTTTATGACTTTTGCAAAACAGCTTGTTTTTTTTATTATGACTTATTGTCATTGCAAATTACAAGTCTAACCTCTCCCTGAAAATTCCTATATTACAACTGTCTCACAAATCTATGGGAGTAAAAATCCATCCCACATATGATCCACATTATGAGAGTGATATCTTTAGTTTAACACAGTGTTAGCTAATGTGGCTCAGCTTTCAGCTTGTTTACAACCTGCCTTATCATCCGACCTGCTGGTTCAAGCATCTCCACGGTTACTCTGGTGACTACAGTACTTACGATGATGATGACTAGAGCTACAAAAATAAAAGCCAACATATAATGAACTGCAGCTTTCCTTTAAGAGCAGCAGTGAACCTCATGCTATTTCTGCCTTTGCCTTTCAAAGACAACCAGGGTTTAAAATGATAAAAAAACAAAATGTGGAGTTCAGCTCCCTGGAAAGAGACTTGAGCTCCGCAGAAAGCCTCATTTGAAAAATTTAAAGGGAGCTCTAAAATATACTCATTTTTGGTGCCACTTTTTTCCCCATACTCAGTATATGTACATTTTCCTCTATATTTATTTCCCAGAAATAAATGGCTGAATACTTGAGTCCGTGTTTACTTGTGCATAATAATTTCAGATAATGTGTGTCTAATAAACATAATGCTGTCTCTTCTTACTGGGGCCATCCATCCATGTGGGTGCACTCAGTGCACAATGCATATTGTACATTATCCTTCCCAAGATTAGTATTCTCTGCATGAATTGAACTGATAGTATTTTTTGCATGTAGGTTGATACATTCATGTATGCATGTGCATGTGTAAAGCACCCTCCCACCACCCCAAAAAAGGCTCCTCTGAAAACCATGTCACAATTCAACAATGAATACAACAGTGTTAACTCTATAAACAGAGCTACAGAATGGCAACAATAATGACAGACCCACCAGTGTTAACCAGGAGGAACCGGAGGATGGGTGCTACACTTTCCTAATAACATTGGTAACCGCTTTATAAGCGCAGTGCAAAGAAGTGCCAATGAACTAGTGGGATAAAAAACATGCAATAACATGCATTCGCAGCCAGACCGGCTTACCACAACAAACCACAGAGAAGCTCAGAATACAACACACACACAGAGTGACTTCATTCTCTGCTCAGGATGCCATAACTCCACTACATAGCAAATCATTGTTTCCTGTTTATTAATGCACTGAATGTCCGGCCCATTTATATTCCATAGTCATCATATTCTGCCACTTTTGCAGTGCTTTCAACATATCCTGACACCAAAAACCGCCTTTTGCATCGGTACGATACACCACAGGACGGCATCAGCTGAGAACACAGCCAGGCAGAGCCTTTCTCTTCCAAACCACACATGACTGCACTGGCCTCTCACAGATCAAAACACTTACAAAAACCCATCTGTTACTACTTTTAATATGTAATTTATGTCATATGGACTTTAATGTTTTAGTGTATTCTATTTTATGATTTATTTATTTATCTTTTTTATTTTTCTATGGTGTCTTTGAGTACCTTGAAAAGCGTTCTATAAATAAAATGTATTATCATTATCATTATAATAAGCCTGTGGACAGTTGGAAGGCATCTACTGTAGCAGCAAGATACACAGACGGGTGGCGGTCAGTTGATAAATCAGCCAGACAAAACCTGTTAAAGCCATGTGACATGCATGTAAATGTAGTGTTTTTTTTCTACACCACGTGCCTTTGTTGTCTAATCCTGATCATCTGTACCAGCATGTGTGTTGTTGCCTAAACATAACCACAAACAGCATAATCCCAACGCTGACATCATGGTGGATGCAAAGACAACAGCAGATGTAGAAGGGTTCCTTGAGCGTGAGTCCACTGCAAAGTTGCAGTATGTGACAATACACATGTGGAGCCTCTTCTTTATCTTTCCCCCCCTTTTTTTGAGATATTTTTTGGGCTTTACTTGATAGGACAGAGTGTACATGTGAAAGGGGGAGAGAGAGGAGGCGACATGCAGCAAAGGGCCGAGGCCAGAGTCAAACCTGCGACCGCTGCAGTGAAGACTCAGCCTCTGTACATGGGGCGCCCGCCCTATCCACTGAGCCGCAGATGCCCTTATCTTCCCTCTTTGTAGTAGATTGCAACCATTGTTTGTAAGACTGCGTACTATACACTGACTTTACCAGATGCATTGCTGCGTCCATGAGTTATGTTCTTGCATTTTTGTTTGTTTTATTTTTTTTTAAATTAAAGTCTGTTAGGTACGTCTTTCTACTGGGCAGATAAATGTTCCTGCGCATGTAGTGGCATGTGTGATGAGGAATTGTTTGTATGTTGCATACAGAACCTTGATCAAGCAACCAGTGCTGTTGTTTTCCTGGTGAGGTCAGCCTCTCTTGGTTAGAGTCTGAATGGGAAGACTTTGGCGAGGAAATGACGAAAAAACACTTCTCGAGAGCCTCAGTAAAATTGCCCTTGAGCTACAAGCAGCTACACCCCGCAGTGGCCTTCTTGAAGCAGCCGGCAGCAGAACAGCGAGGTCGCACTGGGCCGATCCCACTGTGAATGAGTGTAACCGTGTGAGAATGGAGCAGGGAGCTGTTTGCAGAGAGCTCAGCCGAGCCCCTTCTCTGGATGAAATGAAGAAGGTTAAAAATATATGTGTAGCTGTCGTTTGCGTCTTGTTTGAACATTTGACGGCTGATGGTTTGGTATTTCAGTAACCAGAGGTTGGATTTCTTTCAACATGAAAGCCTTCTTTTTTTTCTCAGCAGTGTGCAACCCTACTGAGGGAGGATGATGATGGAAAGAGCAAAGTAAAGAAAAGTTACGAAGGCCAGAGAGAAAAAGAGAGCAGGGAGAGAGAATGAAAAAAAAAAACACCTCAGAGGAGAAGCCTCCGAGGAGAGACGAGTTTTGTTATTTGAACCTGCCCATGTTCATGGGAGAAGTTGCTAGGTGCCGCCGAGGGATGCTCTGAATTATGGGAAGAATAAGTGAAGAAGTGGGGAGAAAAAAAGCAAGATGAGATTGCGACAAGTCCTTTGTGGAAATTCGTATCTGAGTGGAGGAAGGGGGACCGAGACCCTGACAGATTCAGGGCACTGTATGCCATTGTGTGTTTGGAAGTGTGTGTGCGTTCCTTTTTATTTGTCCTGTGAAATAGGACATGGTAAAAAGGTTCCCTGCTCATCTAGTCTCATGTCATTCTTTCAAGGGCAAATGACCTATTTGGTTGGTGCAGGGGCCTTATTTAAACACACACATACACACACACACTATGCACACACGCTGTAAGAGAAATCAGAGCACAGGAGTCGATGGAATCTCACGTTCACACATATTCTTCAGCGTGCTGCCAGTCTGAAGGTAACCTTTCCCTTCCTCCCTTTATCTTTGTCTGTGTAACACCTTCTCCCCACTCTGTTTCTCACCTCCTTTCTCTCGCAGCACAAAAGGACACTTCGCTAAAAGGTGAGCCTTGCAATGAGATGTGATTTAAGCAGACAAGAGGGGACGTTTAATAGATCGCCAAAGGGAGGAAACAAACACTTTTTCCTCTTCTGCTTTTTAAAAACAGGACTCATCGATGGCCAGCTCGACAGAAAACGGCCGTAATCAAAACATAACTGTAACTGTCCGCGCCACAAAGTAATAACCACTGACAAATTGAATTGCATACTTTTCATGCCACTTGTGTCATCAAGTGTTTTGTGAGGCAGCTAAAATAGCCAGGAAATCGTTTACCGAGGCAGCGGACGGCCTGTGCAGTCAGCAAAAAAGGTGACGGGTCATGAATTCTGTTTTCCGGGGGGGAAAAAGAGGATGAAAAACACTTCTGAGGGACTGAATGATAGAAGAGCCACGTTGGTCTTAAAGCCTGACGCGGTCAAAAAACACCGTTCTGTGTGAGTGTGTGTGTGTGTGAGAGTGTGTATGTGTGAGAGAGAGAGCAGGGCACAGTGCACAGTGCCTGCTAGATGAGGGTGTTTGTGTCTGTGTGTGTGTGTGTGTGTGTGTGTGACTTTTTGTGTGCCTCAAACAGTCTGAATTCATGTTTCTGCATATTAGCATGCAAATTTTACATTTTGCGCGTGTGTGAACATGCAACACACTTGTCATGCTTTGCAGTGGACTTCCATGTCTGTATATTACATTTTAGGTGTCTTTAAGTGTCTACTGTTTACATTCCAGGGATACAAACACATGTAAACACAAGCACATGGTGGGATTATGCTGCACATGGTTATGTTTAGGCAGCAAAAGCACATGGCAACCAATACCAGGACGTCAGCAAACACACATGCTGCCATGGATGGTTAAGATTAGGGGAAGGAGGCACATAGTAAGGTGTAAAAGAAAAAAATCACATTCAGATACAAAGCAAACACCGCACACTCCTACATGTACGTCCAGGGTTTGTTGGAGTCACCCACAGCCTCTCATGAGGGCTGTATAGGTGCCCTCTTTTGCTTCTTGCATTATGTTGTTACCCGCAGCATTTAAACCTGATGTTGTCCTGCCGTGTTTCATGCAGACACAACAGGTTACTTCCAGCCGCATTCTCACACCGCTGTGCTCTCATGGTAGGGGAAGGTGGCATTTGGCAAAAGATCGTGATGCTGTTAAAGTGGCTGGATTTTACAAGGTCAGAATGAGAACGGGCCGGATCATGCATCCACACTTGTGCACTTGTTCCCACAAATGAAAACATTTAAGTAGCAGAGGACTTTTAGTTTGACAAAATTAAAGAGAATCTTATTATAACTTAATGCAAAATAAGTCACAAATTGGTGCATAAAAGAATCACCAGGATGCAGGAAATTAAGTGTTTGGTGTTTAAAAATGTATGTTGGAGGAGTCCAAGCACACACAGTGTGATATCTGCTCCCCATGTGGTAACATGCGGGTCTAAAATATGAAGCCAACGGAGAGGTTTAGAGGTTAAAAACAGTTTGGTCTCTAGAGCTAATTTCGACGTTCTTAACAACTGCAAGGAGGGAGGGATTTTTATATAACTCGCCTGTCTACATTTCATCAAGGAATAACCTAATTTATGCCTAATTAAGGAAAGGGTCGCTATGAGCAACAGGCTGTCTGCAATGCGTCACTACAGTCATGTCCAGCCCTCACCCCTCCACAGCTCTATCCTGTTGTCCAAACATGTTCAAAATCTAAGATGGGGATGGCCAAAATGCCAAACTCAAGCTTCAGAACAGCAGTCCACAAACCAATAGCTGACAGGTCAGGGATGCTATGTTCATTATTTTATACAATCCATGGCTGATTATACAATCATAAGCATCCTCCCTATCGATGTGTATCTACTATATTCTATTTTCAGAGCAGGTAGGCTGAATTTTCACTGATATTAAACAACGCAGGTGAAGCATAGACTGCAGAAACAATGAACACATCAACCATGTCATCACCCATGAGTTTGTGGCCTCTCTTTTTCAAGTCTCAAGTTTGGCATTTTGGCAGTTGCCATCTTGGATTTTATTTTATTATTTTAAATAGTGCAAAAGTTCCAAGAGCTCAATACTGCATTTTAAAACTACTTGTTTTGACCCACAAACAGTCCAAAACCAAAAGATATTTAATTATCATGGCATAAATGCTAAATGACTAATGCAATAGTTGGAGAAATAGGAACCAGGCAAAGAATCACTTTTGCCTGGTTAACGATTTCAACGATTTAATACTTACTAATTTCTCATTGATTGATTTTTATAGATTGACTAATTAAATACTGTACCACTCATTTCAGCACTAGCCTTGTCACGCTACATTTCAGGGGTGATTTGGTGCTTGGAAGGAGGCTGCAGCGTTTCTGGCCCAGTGATGATGCTGTAATAAAAGCAGCTGGAGCTATGGCTACAGGCTCCTCTCCATCATGCTAATAATTAAACCACACTGCAAGCAAGTGTATTTCCAGACCAGCTATCTTATTTCATTTCAGTGATATTGTTAACACCCCACCTGTGGGCAGCTCTATTAGTTGAACAACACTCCACAACTGACCCCCAAACATCACATAAGACACTTTTAACCCTCAGGGACTGTTTGGCACATTTTACGCACTTTTCATTCTTTTTTGATAATTTTGGCTGTGTTCATGCACGTGGCATATATTTTAACAGAAGTGTGTATTTTTGTTTAATCTTGGAATTTCCAGCTCAGCTCCTACAATCAGTCTAAAATACACTGTGGAAACAAGCAAAAATGCTCCATTTAAACCCATTCAGACTGCAATTTTTGATCCCACAGCCATCAGAGTATAAAAACATGCACTGGATTATTTCTGGGCGTCATTCTGAGCTTTTGCCTATTTTCCTGCTGATGATGTCATTTTTTAAGATATTTGGCAGATGGAGAAAATACATGCTATTTCCTGTCACAATTAACTGTCACAATCCATGTTGCTGCAAATCATAGACATATTCCAGGCCGTGATAATCAAAAAAATAAAAAAATAAAAATATAAATGTACTCAACATGTAGCACAGTGAAAATAATTCATTTTCAATTTCATTTGTGTTGTTTTTTCTCATCTAAAAACATAATGGCATAATGAAAAAAATCTGGCATTAAAACGGGCTAAAATTCTGAATATTAATGAATATTTGATATTTATGATTGATGATATTTAAGAACTTTTGTTGGTTTAAAAAAATAACTCAATAAAAGTAGAAAATAATATAAATGCATACGATTTTTTGTAGCCTGATTTTGAAAAGCACATTTTGTGTGCAGAGCGATATGAATGTGAGTGTTTGACACTGCACAAAAAAAACCCCAATAATGTATAAAAATCAGTGTTGCTGCTAATCATTGACATATCCCAGACTGTGATAATCAGAAAAAAATAATAATCTACTTAGTAAGTAGTATATTGAAAATATTACATTTTTGTGTTGTTGTTTTTTACCTTAAAAAAACATAGTGGCATTATGTCTGGCATTTATAAGGTTACAATTCTGAAAATGAGTGAATATTTGATATTTATGATAAGGACTGATGTTGGTTAAAATAATTAACTCAATTAAAAGTAGAAAATCAAATCAATGTGTAATATTTTTTAAAATATTTTTAAATAATGACAATAATAATAATAAAATAATAACAATAAAAAATATTTTAGTGGTATATAGAAAATAATCAATTTTTGTGGGGGTTTTTTGCCTGTAAATATAGTGGCATCATGACAAAAACCTGGCATTTAAAGGGTTTAAATTCTGAGAATTAATGAATATTTGATATTAAGATTAGTACTGATGTTGGTTAAAACAATTATGTCATTGAAAGTAGAAAATCATATCAACTTCTGATATTATTTGATACTATTTTAAAAGTGCATTTTGTGTACAGAGCGATACAGAGCCCTGAAGGTTAAAACAATCAAATCCATGGGATTTATCAACAACAACATGCAAAAAGCGTCTGGGAGCCTCTGTCCTCTGCAGGAGCAGGCGCTCTAACGCAGCTGCTTTCCAGACCAGCTGCACCTCGTTAGGTGATGCAGCACACCTGCATCACCTAACGAGCAGCTGCAGGAGAGAAAAGGGCCAACAGCACCGAACAAAACACAGATATCTTAACACGGCATAATGAGACTGAATAATAAATTCAGATTATCATTTTTGTGCTGCAGATATTAAAGATACACAGTCGCAGCTACACAGTTATTATTGCAGGAGTTTGCTTGAGGCTGTTAAATGTACCAGATGGTTGGCTTCACTGTAACACAACTATTCACAGAGTGCCAGACAAGAGAAACACACAGAAAACGGTGCTAATTTGACTTGCAAATAAATACGTCAGTGTGACTGCCGACACTTGCTGACACTTGTCATATTGTTTCATCCTGCAGAAAACAAATGAGAAGATTTTTCTGCAAAAACACGTTTTTCACTTTTCAGTGTCTGCTGAAGTCACGTGTGAACATAACAAAGCACGCAGGTTCAATTTTGTTCCTAATAAGCTGAGTTTAAAATTAGGAGCAGCAGTTTAGCATTGTTGCCATCTGAGAGCTCCATCTGAGTCGTGTGGTCAAAATTCAACCGTGGACAATGTCTCCACCATGTGGTTAAAAGGAGGATAACAGGTGAGACTTTGGTCTTGAAACTAGAGCAAATTGGTTTATAAAAATATAGGAAGACAGCAATAGTAAAAAAAAAACCAAAAAAAAAACGGGGAAGTGCTTAAAAATTTTAATAGCTTGATAACATAATTTGAAATATAGAATTATTATAATTATGAGTAAAGTTTTTCACCATTTTTGTCTTTTTTCCCTGGACATTTTTTTCAGGTTTAAAAAAAAATCTAAATATACTGATTTCTCAAAATGAATAGAACATTTATTGCTAAGTCTCTCATTGCCCTTTTTCCATTTTTTTCTTTAAGAAATCAAGCTAATTTGTCTAGAATTTAAGGTTTAAATACTTGTGAAGGGTATCTGAAAGTAGCACAAGGAAAGTGATATCTCTCCAGGTTTCAAAGGGTTAATTGTGCTATCCCTAGGCCGATATAAAACCTTCAACCACAACAAGGAACAACTGGCAACTCTGATGTGGTTAAAGGGTTCGCCTAAGCCTGCAAGTATGCATACATACACATGAAAACCTCATCTTACACACACAGAGACACACACTGATGTACTCATTTGCGTAATTAACGGAATAAAAACATTTGGAGGATCTCCAGACTTCGGCCTGAAGGCCAAACTTTGAGCACGCTGCAGCTTTCGGAGGGATTTGGGGCAAATTCTATCATGTTGATGTAATTACATTACATGAGTCACTGTGACCGCGGGCAATAAAGCGCTAATGTTTTCCTAAATGCCAATTTCCTCAGACAAGTTAATTTCACCTCTCTGCGTGCTGTTAAGTCCTTTGCTCCCTCCATGCACACACACTGCTCAACTCAAAGTCAATTCACAAGTCGGATAACTTCAATATGAAAGTTAATCATGATTTTCTGAGTGTATTTGAGGAAATCTTTTCTGTGGAAATGCTTTGGGAGATGTAAGATGTTTTGCAACACATCCTGCAATATATGAAGAAACGTCACATGCTTCCCTGCAGTCAGTGGTCAGTTAAAAAGTCACTCTATATTATACATTTGCATAATCAATTAACTCCAAAAAGACCTGAAGGATTTGTTCAAAAGCTACCAGAAATGATTCAGATTGTTTGGACTGTGAAGATGAAATTGTTGTGAAGGGTTTTGAGAACAGGAAAAAAGACCTAGGGCTGAATATTGTCCAATATGTGCTATTCATTTGAATAACATTTTTCTCTTCCTGCTTATGTTACCATGACCTTCACTCCTATCTGCAAAGCTGTAGTTGGCAACTTTTAACCCTTTGAGACCTGGACAAATTGGCTTGATCTCTGCCAAAAACATGGGAGGATGGTAATAAGCAACAGATCAAGAAATGACCCAAAAATAGCTTTGCTCAAAAGATTTAAGTAAAAAGTTATTTCTTTCTATCTGTCTATCTATCTATCTATCTATCTGTATGTCTGTATGTCTGTCTGTCTATTATATATATATATATATATATATATATATATATATATATATATATATATATATATATATATATATATATATATATATATAATACATATAATTATCTACAGATGAGGGACAATGCTGCCATCTTGTGTTATTGAAATGTTAAAAAAAAAAAAAAAAAAACTTAAAACAAAATTACCTTGAAAATAAGCAAAAAATAAAAATAAACAAGAAACTGACCTGAAATGAATGTAGAAAATAAAAGAATACACTTTTTTTTTCTTGGTAATAGAATTTTGATATATAATCTTGATGATTATAAATATTTTGTCTGTTTCCCAAGTTTTGATAATTTTCTAAAGATTATTTATATAATTCCCCCCATTTTTCAAAAAGCTAATTTTCAAGTCATTTTCTTTGTCACCTTTTACTATTTTTTTGCAGTTTGTAAGACATTTCTTGATAACTTGTAATCCACATTTTTTTTTGAAGATTTCATACATGTCAGTTACATACAGTTTCCCAGTATCATTAAAATACCACACATTAAATAAGATTAAGTTGATCTTGTAGTTTTATTATTACAGAAAAATAAGACATTTCCATGTATATCCTATCAGGATATGACACAAACCAAATATTTTATTTTATTTTATTTTATTTTTTAAGTAATTGTGTAAATCGAACATTTTGTCCTGATATATGATGAAGATTCTTTGGACAACAATATATTTGCTGGTATCACAAAGTCTGCCATGATCCAACTTTGATTCAGTTAGATTCACATGATTGATGTCACTTGTGATCGATATCAGTAAATATTCAGGGCTGCCAGCACTGTTTGAATGTTTCGGAAGAAGGCATGTTTGGATGGAAATATACTGCAGAAATCCATCTTAAAGATGGCGACATGTATTAGTGTTTCGAATCGATAATCTTGGATCAATGCTCGTTGAATTAATACATTGATTTAGTGTCATTTACCCCAATGATTTACCCAATTATTCAGTCAACACATGTAGGACTAAATTTTTGTGGTATAACAGGGTTCCTGCAGCTTAAGGTAAGGTACATTTAAGACTTTAACAATTTTTTCAAAAGCTGACTTTTAAAAAAAAATAGATGTTGAAAAAGGAATCTTTTTTTATTCTTTACTTGAAGAACACATGAAAAACAATGAACATATTATATTATCATGAAAGTATCTAATTAGTTTACCAAAAGAAGTGAGATATATCTGGCATTTCTGGCTGCTTGTTTGGGGGCAATTTTGTGTTTCTAAGTCTGCATGTGAAATTCCACTATTTGAATTCTCATCTTGATAAGAAAAAAGAAGGTCTTCAATTATTTAACAACAAAAAAAAAGATGTTAAAATAATTTTGAGATTTTAAAATAGCCTACAACGTAAGAAAAAAAAAAAAACAATTCTTAAAATCCTAATTCCGATGACGGAGCATTTTTGATTTTGATTTTTGAAAGATTAATATAAGTTCATTTAATACCAATTAAGGCCTTACTTTTAGATTAATGAATTCAATGCTTTTTAAGACTTTTTACTGATCCAGGAGAACCCTGTATAAATATACACCCTGTTGCTGTGCTTCCTCTCTGTTATCAGACATAATCAGTGAGTTTGAGTGTCTTCTTTTATAGATCTGATCATAGCACTGGCACTGTTCCTGAGATCAAAACTGAATATATTAGAAAACGCTGAAGCTCTCACTACAGTATGCTTTTGAAAGGTTTTCTTTTTAATTAATTAAATAATTCAGTCCCACTCATCATGTGCTGACATGGTGAGACACTGACTTTTTTTAGATATGACTTGACTTGCTTCAGGAATCTGCTTGAATTCAGTTTCATCACCTTGACACCAACACTCCCATCCTCACATCATTTAATATGAAACACACTCGTATCTGTGTACAAATCTCAAAATTTCTGCTTTCATTGAGTTCATTTTTTAACCAACCTCAGTCCTAATCATAAATATCCAATATTCATTACTTTTCAGACTGTTATTAGTTTTGATTATCACAGCATAGTATATGTAAATTACTTGCAGCAACATTGATTCTTATACATTATTTTTGTGCAGCGTCAAATACTCACACACAAAATGCACTTTTTCAAAATCAGGCTATAAAAAATATTACACCTTAATATAATTTTCTACTGTCTTTGAGTTTATTTCTTAACAAACATCAGTCCTAATCATAAATATCAAGTATTCCTTAATTTTCTCAATTTTAACTCTTTAAAAGGGTTTTTGTCATGATGCCTCTACGTCTTAAGATGAGAAGATTTTTACTGCTTTGTAGCAACATTGATTGTAACAGTGCATCAAGTGGAAAAAGCATGTATTTTATCCATATGCCAAATATGATAAAAAAAAATAACAGCAGCGTGTGGAAAATAGTAAAAATGACAAATTCCAAGGCAAAAGCCCAGAATGACGCCCAGAAATAATACAATGCATTTTTTATGCTTTGATGGCTGTGGGATCAGAAACTGCAGTTTGAATGGCTTTTCAGTGGACCATTTTTATGCACTAAACAGTCTGAATGTAACAATTTTGTTTCCACAGTGTATTGTAGACTTATTGTAGGAGTTGAGCTGGAAATTCAAAGATGAAACAAAAATACACATCCTGCCAAAATGTATGCCATATGCATAAACACGGCCAAAATAATCACAGAAAATGGGGAATGCAAAGCACATAAAAATGTGCCAAAGAATCCCCAGGCATTAATCACTCTGAATAAATCCAGACACATCACAGCTGTTGTTTACAATTTTATTATTGTTATTGTTTTCTGGTTGTCAGATAAAAGCAGATAGAGAGGAGCAGAATAATCAGAAACAGCGTGCAGCTTTGGGGTTCCTGTCCAAAGCCGGACGTGAGAACTGTCTGAGGTGAGTATACGTTAACAATACTGGGCAAACCCCACCGTCGGAAATGCTACATAACACTGTCCATATCATCAACAGTCACAAGAACGGCTGCTGTCACTGAAACGACAGTTAGCCTGTCACACATTCAGGACACAGAGATATTCTGAGGTAAGCTAGAGGTGGCTAGTGTTGTACTGAGCAAATAAACATCTATGTACTGCAGATCTATAGAGTTGTGACTGTCGTATCCTGTTCCTTGGAGCACAGGGGCTCATCTCTACCTTGGCATAGCTTTGGCATTAGGAGGTAACATGGTAGCGGCCTGTCGGGGGCCAAATACAAGCTTCTTTGTCCATTTCATGGACATTTAGGGAGTATCTCCCTCGGCCTTGGGCCAGTAAATATAGGGGACTAAATAATGCAGAGTTTAAAGGAATACTTCACCCACAAAATGACAATTTGTATATCAATTACTCACTGTATATTACTTTAAATTCACAAAGCCTCCACGGTGAACAGCCATGGATATTCATGATAAATTTAGGTGAACGGGGTCCACATTTAACCCTTTGAATCTTGCATCAACATCACTTTTCCAATGATGCATTCAGACACCTTCACAAGTATTTAAACCTTTGAACATTGAGCAAATTTGTTTGATTTGTTTCAGAATTATGGGAAAAAGGAAAACAACAACATAAAAAAGAAAGCTGGGGGAAATTTTCCAGAGAACTACATGTTTATGATTATCATAACTATATATTTAAAAATATTTTAAAGCATAACTATAATTTTTTGTTTTGAGGTTTTTTTTGTTTTCAATTTTGTTTATTTTTTATTTTCCCATTTTCATATGGGAAAACTTCCCTCAAGGCATTCAGGCATTCACAAGAATGGGAAGTAAGTCTGTACGGATGGACATATGTATATATGGACAGACAACCCAAAAGCGTAAGAAAAAACCTCAGATTCAAGACATGTCATGTACAGTACACAAGTACAGTCTCATGCACGGGTGAATAGCTTGCTCAGGCAAACTCAGGGTTCTACTTGTAAGCAGAAGTGTTTTAATCCTAATGTTTTAGTAAAATGCAGGTTTCTGGGGAGTACTGTTTATACAACTGGATGAATGAGACTCAGATGATACTGCACGAGTCGTGTGACAGTTCGTAAACCTTTCATTTTGATGTAGTTTTGCTGTTGTTAAATGTGGACCCCTATATATTCAGTTCATGAAGAATGTTGACCTTTTTTGGATTCTCTGTTCCCCATGGAGGCATGTAAGAAAACAAAATTTTCTTTGCAAGTTTGAGGTAAAACGAGGTGTTTTTGTTGTACAAATGGTGACTGTGTGGTTGAAGTGCTCCTTTAAGGAAGCTTTTCAAGTGTGACAAATAACAGTTTCTATATAGTGCTTATGTTATTTAAAGGAAAGCACCCATAGACGTGTATATCCTCTGGGTTATGTACAGGTCTAGGCCCAAATGCAGGTAGTCTGATACGCTTCCCTCTTACAGTTAGAGTGATATTCACTTTGAAGTGCAGCTTTACAGTCATACAAACTTACAGGAGCTTAAGCTTTAGCTTATTCCAATAGGAGAGAAGGTGCTTGTAGCGTGTAAGCTATCGCATCATTTTTGATCACATTTGTTTTAGCGTTCTTTTCAACGTTCAAGAGAAAAACAAAATCAGAGCAGACTTCTGCGTGTCGTCTAGCTTCACTGGCTGAGTTGAGGATTGAGACAGAGTTTGAAATGAGGATATAACTCCAAAACAAACAGCAGCATTCAGTATAACAAAGAAGACAGATGATAAAGAGATTCTATGATATATCGTCTTAGGCTTGTTTTGCTAATATCAAAAGGTATAAATAACATCCCGTTTTGGTTAAACAGTTAAGATGAGGAAAATCAAGATGAAGAAACCAAAGCGGATGTTAAGACAAGTCTTCACTGTCCTTATCCACCTTTTTTGGGATTACCTGAGATTCCAGTTGTCCCTCAGGGCTTTACAAATTTGATGGCAACAGCACTCGTTGATTGATCGACTGATTGAATCAATCGACTGATTGAGGTTAAAGTCTTGTGAACCAGATGGGGTCAAAGACATTCAAGCAAGCGGAGGGTGTTCCTATCACCATAAACTCGATCCTTGATTGCGTACTTTATCCCCACACCTAAACACACCTGACCTGCAGGCTCAGCACTCACAGCACCACAGTCCATCAAACAAGCACTCGGTGAAAAGGCTAAAAGAAGGCATGTGGCAAAAAAACAAGAAAGGCTTAGCTTAAAATGGGCGAGGTATCTTTTACATAATTCTCCCTCTAAGGAATTTAGGCTTCTTAATACCATCTTGGAATGCACTATATATTGATATATATACTGTATATTGCCGTTAATATAAGCAGGATTACTGTTGATAAATACAGTGGCCTCCTTACCATCAGAGGCACCTCAGCGAGCCCCAGCACCCCTCTCCCTTTGATTTTTGGGTGCCATCGACCCCACAGGCCCTACGTGGGTGGAAGAAGAACACTTTTTTTCCTATTTCATCTGATTAAAATTCAAATACGATCCAAACTCCACCAGCTTTGGTCACTCTTCATCCACAGTCTCCCTTTTTGAATCCTCCTCTTTCTGATCCAGGACCTGAGGGGTGGGGCTCGGCAGGGCTGCGACTTCTGTGGTAGCCAATGAGGAGGGGTCTTGTTGGTCAACAATCCTGTGGGAAGATGTCTCTTCCTGTGGAAAAGTATGGATGGATGTGGTAAAAAAACAAACAAAAAAAAAACAGTTGGATTTGACTCGATATCCAGTTGTTTAGAGACGTGTGATTTACAGGGCTGGAACCAAATATTCGGCTATTTGAGTATCCGTTAATTATATTTGGAAATTCTGTTTTTTTTCTTTTGTAGAGGACAAATGCCGTTTGAGTTTTTGTGATCTTGCAGCTGTGCCTGTCACACACACACAGTGATAGGAATGATAATTTTACGCAGAGGTTATGAACAGGTTTATTGACTGAGTAGAACCTGCCCCCCTGCAGCACAGAGCAGGTGAATTATAATATCTTCCATAAATAAAGGACACTTATCATTTCAGATGTGCAAATTTAACAGACTAATTTAGAACACTGGACACAGATTGTTGTACTGATAACTGTTCCATCGTTTTTGTTTAACTATATAACTACAAAGTGTCACAAACTGGCAAGCAGTCGGAGGCACACTGGGCTCTCTCTCACACAATGCTGAAGCTCTGTGGTGCACGGTGTCTCCCTCTCACCTGACACACGGGCTGTGTTCCAAACCGCCTACTACACTAGCAGTACATACTGATTTGGTCAAAATGTAGTATGCAGTATGCAAACAAAAGCAAAATCCGCAGTATGCCAGCAGTACCCGGATGTCATACAGATTCGGAAAAAATCCTCAGTATGCATCGGACCAGTCTGCCTCGCCTACTGTTTCCTACAATGCACTGCGCGGAGAGCGCGACCGTTGTTGTCATGCCACCAGTGGCTCGAGCGCCGCCATCACACAGCTGGACAGACCTAAGCTACCAGATGGGGTCCTTGGCCTGCCATAGTGTTACACTCTATTAATTAGGCCTTGCCAAAATCATATTTTTGTATGTATGCTAGTAAGAGTACAATTATGCAGGAGACATGAGCGAATTTATTTCTTATTTTTTTGGCTTTTCATGCCTTTATTATATTGCAGTTAGAGAGTGACAGGAAAGGGGGAGAGAAAACGGGGATGATACACAGCAAAGGACCGCAAGCCGGAAACAAACCTAGGCCACTGCTAAAAACCGCTACACGCTTTACTCACTGAACTAGAGGCCGCCCCAACATTATAAGTTTTAACCACTAAACCAGCTTGGGCTTTCACATGAACAAGAAATCGGACGGGAAAGGAAAAGGAATTTGGCAGTAATGCAAATGTAACAGCAGTACATCAGGTCACTTACGGTCATTACAAAGGCGTTATTCATCTCACAGGTAAGCCTTCATCACTGTTGTCTATATATATCACTTGTTTACTCTCTTTCAAATCCTAAATGAATGCTACATGGTAACGGTTTTGCTATTGTTTCCTTGCGCTTTCAAAAACTGGAAACCAGCCATGCCCGAGTCAGCATACTGCAAAACAGATTGAACTAAACAGCTATACTGCATACTACTGTCGAACGTAGTATGTAGTATGTAGAGCATACTGCATACTGAGTTCAACTGCAGTATGCAGTACGCTGTTTCGAACACAGCCATGGTTTCTCCCCTCCTGACGGTGAAGTCATGAAGCACACTGTCTATCCATGACCTGATGGTGAAGCTCTGGGGCACAAGGTGTCGACCCCGCCGCTCTCGTCACGATCCACGTTTTGTCATATAAGCCACGAGTGAGGCGGAGAGGAACTGGGGGGGCTGGCAACCAGCTTGTAGGAGCAACTTCCAGGTCACAACAAATCAGACAAATTAATATCAAAATCAAGTTCAGCCTGTGGCCATTTTTGTTTTTTCATTTTTTTTTGTTTGGGTTTTTTTTTCAAGTATGAAAAACAACCCGCTTTTGACTTTTTTGGTATCTGATTCATAAACAAATAATGAAATAAATTATTTTTTAATGTTACTATTTTGAACACTGTAGCAGGCTTGTGATTAGCAAAGGACAAAACATAAAGGAAAATATACAGTTCCCCCGTAAGCTGAGAGAAGTAATGCGCTGCACGCAGCTCTATAATGAAATAGGATTTTACCCATTTCAAATAGTAAGAAAATGTCAGTATGTTACAGTCATTGTTGATAATGTGGCGGACCGCCACAAGTGAATAAAAGTATGGGAAACACTGTAATGCAATGCTAACCCATTGAAAAAAAAGAGGCTTAACTTTTCCTTCAAGTAGTAATGAAGCTACCTGGTCCTCATCCAACTTAATGGTGGCAGCTATTTACTGGTGTTAACCAACTCTTCAGCACTTAGATGCAGATAGCTAAGTAGTTCCACTTTAACTAACTTTATATATTTGAGCAATTTAAATCTTTTTGTAAGTTTACACCAAACAGCATGCATAAATGTGCTGCAAACCCCACTTGCTGACAGTTTCCCCTTTGTAGAGAGAAATCCTGATTATGTCATTTCCTGCATTGCATAGTTTACTCACTGACATTGTTCTGCACGAGTCCTTGTTTCCTAAAATCTCTACAGCAGAGGTGGCGAGTGCAAAGTTAGCGTGACCCAAAGAGTCACAATGCGCACATTTCTGTGGCAGGTTAGAATACAAAGGCTGTCTCTTGGCTTTACGTGATGTGGAAAGCCATGAGACAGTCTGTTTCTGCTGCTATTTCTTTATTTGTCCTCAATAGTGGCAGACACTTTCCACATAAAATTATCCTAATAGTCCTAATCGTTGTCTTTTTCCTTTATCAGCTACTTAAGTGGCACCACTTTGACTTACCTGCTCTGAGAATCGATGATTAACCTGATCGCCAAACTCATGCATCTCTCCCTCCTCCCCGTTTGAGTGGCAGCTTGGACTTGGCACCTCAATTCCATGACTTTCCAAAATGGCAGCTTCTGGTTGTGTGAGATGTAGAGGGTGGAAACACAGCAAATATAAATGCACATGTACATTTTCCAGAGACAAACGTGGCCTCGAGAGCCAAAAGCTTCCTTCGGTGATTCTACCTTGTTGCCGTCCACGGGAAACCTTTCTGATTTTTTTTTTTCTAAAATAAAACTAAATTCAAAACTAAAATAAACAAAACAACAAGAGGTGAAATGTGACTATATGGTGCGCTCCTGTGAATTAACCCTTTAAAACCTGGTTTGTGTTGCATTCAGATGCCTTTTACAAGCTGTTTAACCCTTTGAACCCTGAGCAAATTAGTTTGACCTCTCTCAAAAACATGGGGAGGGAAGGCGGTGACCAATTTGGCAAGAAATGTTCCACAAATTGCAAGAAATAAGTGAAAAATTACAATTAGAACAAAAATACATAAAAATGTCCAGAAGACATTAATCATTATAATTATTTGTTTAAAATTATGCTACAGAAAAAAAACACACAGATTTATTTTTAATTTCTGCACTTTTTTCCCATGGTCATTTTCTTGTTTTTCACTTTATTTGGTGCTTATTTTCAGGTAATTTGTTGTAACTTCTTACCATTTTCTTGCTAATTTTTGGGCCATGTGTTGTTAAGTTGCTCACTGACTTTTTCCCATGTTTTTGAAATAAATCAAACCAATTTGCTCAGGTTTTACTATTTAAAATCCCATGGGGTTTTAACTGTCACCAAGCTTTTTTCCAAAAGCATGAAAAGTTGACTTCTTGTAGATAAATAAACAGCTATAATATGCAAGTCACCAGCTCCTCACCTATGTTCGCTCTTCTCTTCATCTCCTTCCGACGGTTGGCAAACCAGTTGTACACCTTCAGCGCTGTCACACGCTCAAACTCAGACAGCTTACAGCCTAGGTGATGAAACACACAGTCTCTCACTTTAAGTGCCAGCAAATCTGGCAAAATGTCTGTGGAGACACTTTCTCATCTGGAACAGGTTACTTTTATCTTGTACATTATTTGGGATAACAAATTTAATTACATGAAATACAAACCCCTGACGCAGTTTTAAAAGGTCAAATAAATCAATCATGGAAAGACAGCAGAAATTCTAAGTTTGAACATTTACAGGTTAATTTAACTATTAAGTGTATAAAATGTTAACCCCTACTAAATCAATAAGAAGGTCTTGTAAAACTTGTTAAAAACGAGGATATGCAAAATTACTGTATCACGCATGCAAAGTCATCAAGGGTTTAAAAGATGACAAAGAAGTGAACTCCCTTGGTGAGTCGGGGGCACCGCACTTTGGAAAGACAAATATGTAAGCTAATGTTTATGGAAATAACATTTTCACCTTACATTCAAACTGGGATGGCTTGTATCTGCTTACTCAAAACAACTCAACCTTATCGGGCTAAATAACAATCTAAGTTTGACACTAGGTGAGTTTCCATTACAGATTTGAGCATAACAAAGCAATATTTTCAAAATGTAGATAAAACACAACTGCGAGATGACTGCGTTTCCACTGATTGATGTCATGTGACTTCTCCTCTGGCGATGTCATTCCAAGACGCATGGTGATGGATGTTAGCAGCAAACATTAGCAGGTTTATTTTTTATTGCAGCCACCGAACTAGCTGTCATTATTTCCAATCGAAGGCAGTGTAGGCGTGTTATGCGAGCGATAATGGAAAGGCAAGCCCCTTACATGTGGGAGTGGCCATGTATGAGAGATTTCTGGGAGGTGATAGTCCACAGTTTCACAGAGGAATTGTGGATTCAAAACTTTCAGATGATTTGCTCAACTTTTAAAGAGTTATAGCACTTATAGTTAGCGCCTCTTGTAGCGTCTGCTGCTTCATGAGGGAGCCACTTCCTACTGACAAGCACAGAGCATCATGTCACCAATAAAAGCCAAAAAAGTGTTTCTATTGCAGTTTTGCAAAATATGACTTTTTTGAATCACCTGAAATACCACCCGATGCAAGTACAAAACTTTTTTTGAGATAAATGGTTATGCAATGGAGTTTTTTCTAAATTGACATGTTTTCATTAGGCGCATTTTCTATCCACAATTTCAATTTTCATAATTTGAGGGTAAACGGAAACTTGCCTAGTGACTAAAATGAATTATCAAAACAGTTTACCTGTCAATGAAAAAAACAATTAATCACATCTATTCAACAAATTCAAATCAAGTATGCAGAATGCCATTTTAAATAAAAGACTTTATCAGAGTCATCTTGATCAGCCGTCTGAGGATGTTTCTGACCTGATCAGGCCTCCATACTCTAACGTTGTCTGTTAGTACCTGGTTTCTGAATGACAGAGTTGCAGGCGTTGGCGATCTCCTCCCGCTTTGCTTCATCTGGGTACTGGTTCTCCATGAAGAAGCTGTAGGAGACAAACATCCACAGTATTGGAAACAGTTAAATCATGTTGCATCACAGACTGCACATTTATTAGAAGATGGCACCAGTCTGAGCAGCACTCTCGCTACGCCCTCATTTTACACCTCATCTACTTTTAGTCTTTGTATTGAACCACTGGAGAGTAAGGACCATATTTATACAGTGAAAAGCTACAGGAGAGGTCGGAACAGATTCATGGATACATTAAGTGGATTAATTTCTGCATTTCAAGCATTGCATTGGTAAATCTTTTCCTGAGCCTAGACATATGATTGTCTGGTAAAACAGTAACTTCTATATATTTAGGAAAGATCAAAGTAACCTTTTTTTCCCCTCACTTATGCCTGGAGTCTTTATATCTCTCTAAGGCTGAAACTGAATCATTATCTCACATTACAAAACACACAGAGATCAATTTCTCTCAGCCCTCTGTTCCTCTCACCCTCTGAGGTGCCCTATCCTGTCCACTCTGTCTCAGACACACACACACACACGCACGCACGCACACACACACACACACACACACACACACACACACACACACACACACACACACACACACACACACACACACACACACACACACACACACACCATCTTCACCTCTACTGTATCGTCCTTGGGTCTAAACTAGCTCATAAAGATCAGCACTGCAGCAGAATTGCGTAATCCGGGGCCACTGCTGGTGAGTGTAGTCTGAGGGCCGCTGTGGTCTTATTACTGTGAGTGCCCACGCTGCACACTATACTTACAGCTACCATGTAATAGACAAATCAATTTCACGCAGCGGGTAGGACTGGAGAGGAATGCCTACTGCTCTTTCTCTGCATCTTTTGGCCAGAACAAGTGTTTTACAGAGAGGCAGAGACGCAATACACATAAGAAAGAGCGCCTCACTGTTCTAACTGAGTGTGGGTACCCGACCCGAGCCCTTTTAAAGTTAAACTACCACACATGCACTGGTTCAAGCTTTTCTGCTTTTCTTTATCGAACGACAGATTCACACTGGACAGGGTGTGAGCGTTGCCAAACCTGCTGGGTTTTTTTTTTTTAAATTCAGCATCCACACTTCCTGCATGAGCAGCGCTTGTCAGGTGCGTCTCAGTTGCTTGTCAGCTGTGACACATCTAGAAAAAACGGTGAAAATGATGTTTGGAAATCGGATTAGATTCTATACCACCTTTTCCTGCAGTTTAAAAGTCTCTCTGCCACAGAGATGAGGGATGTTTTACTCAAGCTTCCTTGCCTCTGTTTCAAAATAAAAGTCCTGTGACAACATCTCTGTTGACAGAATCCCATCAGTTGTTGACACAAGGCATTTTATTTTGAAATATTTGCAGCACAGTGTTGTCGACAACACAGGAGCTTGCACAATTTCATAAATTGTGTGAGTGAAAGTTGTGCATATAAATGTGGAAATAAAGAAGTCATAGCAGCAGGCAGCCCTGCAGAAGTGTAGCAGCCACAAAGCTGTCAATGTGAACACCACGGGCATGAAACAAGCTGCAGTTCAGTGAGGTTGCCGTCACGCACTGCTTCCATGTCCAATGTGAATCTGGTGTAATGTGTTTCCAAGCTGACTATCTTTGGGTTTCAGACCCTTGCTCAGACAGAACAAACTGATTTTTTTTTCTCTGGCATTTTATAGATCAACAATTATTTGATTAGTTAGGAAAAAAATAACTTTAATCAATAATGAAAATAATTGCTAATAGCCCAAGTTAGGTTTGTGTATAATAAAAGCTGCTTGTCATCATTGATGATGCTACAATGAAAGAAGTCAGTTTAATGAGGGCTTAAATCTTGAGTATTTTCTCCTTCACAACTGACAATATACTTAAGACATCGTGACTTGAATGCAAATCATACAGTACTTGTCTCCTTTTTTTTTTACACTGAGTCAAATAAAGAGCTGAAGTCATAATGAAAAAATGAAGTATGTTTGTGGATTTTTCACTCTGGCCCTGCAGCACTTAGACTCGCTCACCTCTCCATGATCGATTGGCACTCCTTCCTCCAGGTGAACCTGCTTCCTCTGCGCAGCCTCAGAGGCCCGCCCACCATCCCTGCTCTGTCGCCTGCCATGATCCCTGTCCTCCAATCAGGCTCCTCCTTCACCAGAGAGCGCATCGATAAGGTAGCCCCTGAAGCACAGAGCACATAAAACAGAACTGTTAAGATCTATGGAAACAAAGACAGTGACTGTGTTCAAACTGCAGCTGTGTGTTGCACCACAGGGACATCACCCACATCTCACCTCAGTGTTTAGTTATAACATTTCAACTTACAATATGAGCTAACTGAGTTGGCAGAATTTAAAGGACTTTTCATCCTGTGCCCCATTCAGTTCAGTATCAAGGCAATATATCAAGGCAAGGTAGATTTAGGACTAGTTAGGACTGTCTTTTTTTTATGTGAGTCAGAGTTAAGAAGTAGACCTATTTTGTCATAACCAAAATTTCATTTTCTCCATATGTTTATTGTAACATAAATTATGACTTTTTTGTCCAGTGATATAAAACAACCCTTTTTAGAGTGGAGCACATGGAATACAATGAGCATATTATATTATCATAAAGGTATGATTTGGTTCACCAACAGGAGCAGGAACTATGTGGCATTTCTGGCTGGTTTTCTGAGTAATTTTGTGTTTCTCGCTCTGCATGTGATCGCTCTGCAATTCCACAGTTCGGATTTCCCATCATGACGAGTGTAGGAAAATACATTTTTTGATATTGAACAAAAAAAGACAGACAGACATCTCTCTCTCTCTCTCTTATATATATATATATATATATATACACAATTCTACTTCCCATGTCAGAGCATTTAAGACTTTTAAAAGATTAATTGAAGTCAATTTAACACCAATTAGGGTCTGTTAACACCTACAACAGACTGTTTACTAAATAAAAAAACAATCATTTTATGATCACTTCTGTTTTACTTTGATGCCATTTATGAGGTAGGGATGGACATTAGGATAAATAAAAACCTTCATAAGAATCTGTAATCTGTGCATCTGCCGAAAAACAGACGCAACCAGGTGGTGCCGGCAACAATTCCCATCTCCAGTGAATGCAGCATAAAACACACTTCATCATCGTCATCACATCAATCATCATTGTCTATTCAATAACAGTAACTGTGCAATTCAATACAATGTGTTCATGTCTGTTCAGCATAAATGTGTACAGTTGTAGTCTGCCATCATCCCAGTGTAGATATCAAAGAAAATGTTCCTGTGGATATTCAAACATTGCCATGGTAACGAGGACTGACAATTTAAGTAATATCTTAACTCTACATTGCAGCTAACTTGCATCAGGACTTCTGCAGGGTATACGCCTTATCACATAGAATGCAATTTAATAGCTGTTTCAGTCATACTGTGCAGTATGATGGTAAACCAGCAGGAAAGATATGTCCTGACATGATTTATTATTACATCACACTTCCTTCATTACTTCCCAGCATTATATCATAATTCCTAATGATATAATTAATTAAATGAATGCAATGTGGACCCCTGTGAGTGGATAGACGAATGAAGCAATAATAAATGATGAATTCATTTTGGTTTATGAGTAAATCAACATTTGCACATTATGAGATAATAAGTTTCTAAGCTTCACTACTAAGTCGATGCCAAATTCTAAAAATGTGATGGTGTTTGTTTTTCTCCAGTATGACAGGCAGCGGGGATGCAATTCTTCTGGACCTGACGGGTAAGCATATAGACCTTCAAGTGTTCTAGTCTGCCGCTGAATGCCAAATGAAGAATTTGGCATTTGGCATGAATACTTTCTTTTACATTTTTGACCTGTGCCTGTCACTGTCACTTTTTAGCCAGCCATCCAATCACAGTGGAGAAGAGGCGGGACAAACCATAAATACCAACCATCCCATCTTACATGTGCAAAGGCTGAACAACAATAATGGAAGACAATATGTTTATATTCTGTAGGCCTTTTTTTTCTCTCGAGCACAAACATTTTGTAAACCTGTATGGACAAGCATTTTGGGTTTGAGACAGATCATCTGGCATGAAAAATAAAATTAACTGAATTAAATATCTTTAACCCTTAGGGCCCTCATTAATATTTCACACACTCGTATTGCTCTGCACACAAAAAATGCACTTTTCAAAATCAACCATTTAAAAATATTATACTTTAATATTATTTTCTGCTTTCATTGAGTTAGTTTTGTAACCAACAAAAGTCCTAATTATAAATATGAAATATTCATTAATTTTCAAAATTTTAACCCTTTAAATGATCACAGCCTGAGATACGTCAATGATTTGCAGCAACATTGATTGTGACAGTGCACCTGGTGGAAATGGCATGTTTTTTCTCCATATGCCAAATATGGTTAAAAATAACATCATCACACAGAACACTGTAAAAATAACAGGCCCAGAATGATACCCAGAAATAATACAATGCATGTTTTTATGCTTTGATGGCTGTGGAATAAAAAACTGTAGTTTGAATGGGTTTCAGTGGAGCATTTTTATGCACTTAACAGTATGAATGTAACAATTTTGTTTCCACAGTGAATTTTAGTCTTGTTGTAGTAGCTGAGCTATAAAGTCCAAGATTTAACAAAAATACAATCTTTCCTAAATGTATGCCATATGCATGAACACAGACATAATTATCAAAGAATGAAAAGCACGGAAAATGCGCCAAACACTCCTTAAGAGTCAAATATGGAGTGCTTAAGACCATGGGTTTATTATGATATTGACTACTACATTTCTGGTATCATGAAATGCCAAATACCTTCAAAGGACTTTTTATGAGGAAAATAAATGCAGTGCCAGCACATGCTGCAGGTGTTTTTATTAAGGCACTACCCCTACGTTACACTCAAACTCAGCCAGATCTGAACTCACACAGCTGCTGCGACAGACAACCTGCCACTACGGCAAAGTCAAGAGGATTTGAATAGAATGGAGCCGCTTCATTTCTAGCATTTGGGTTACATTATTTTAGTTTATCTCTCCTCAGACTGTTGAAATGCGCCCCGAGTTGACAGAGAAGCTACGGGGTAAATGGCATGCAGGTCAGCTGATGTGCGGACATCTCCTGTGGCAGTCAGCTGAGGCCGGGGAGCGGGAGGGCGCGGTTACCTGGCTGGGCCTGGGCGGCCGCGGCAGCAGCAGTGTACCAGGGCAGCAAGTGCATCAGCAGCTCTCTCTGCCTGCTCCACACTGGGTTGGGGTTGAGGTTGGTGTTGGGGTTGGGGAGGCTGCCGCTTGCCCCAGCTACCGTCCCGTCTCTGTCCCCTCCCCTGGCCCTGGGCATGGGGCTCACGCTGTGCTGGCTTTCACTCCACCTCAGCCCTTCAGTCGGGACAAAACCAACGGTCAGGCAGGCCACAGCCAGGGATCAGATTATGGACACCAGTTTAGGTTCATGTCATTGGAAATTGAGAGTTAATTGGGTTAACTGACACACTCCTGTAGACCTGCCTGGGAAGTTTATGTGATAAATTTAGAAACAAATGCCTGCTTTATAATGTATCTGCCAATTACAAGTCGAATTGACTAACAATCATGTTGGGCAGGTCAATAGGAGCCTTTATTGGAAGCAAAGCATTGTGGCCGCTGAGAAAATTAGTTATTGTTAGTATCACTGTGAATAACCAGTTTGTTAGCCATGTAGGAATGAAAACCAGCACCAGAGTACCTCCAGCATCAGGGCTGAGAACTACACAGGAGCTAAGGCCAAGCTTGGAGGGGAGGGGGAGGGATATAAAGGATTCAGATGAAGGGAAACAGCAGGGTCAGCAGATGGTCCGTTGGTGGCTTTTATTCCTTAGAACTGATTGTAACTAGAATTATCACCTCGCAGTTTATGCCTCCACGCAACAGTCAAGTTTCTCTTACAGTTTCCATCCATGTCTGTGAAAACATGGATGGTGTACACACCTCTTTACCCCGGCAGCATCAGAAGATCAAGGTGGACACCCAAGATAAGTGTCACCAATTCAGTATCCAACCAAATGTCTATGTTCGGTATTAGCCAGAAAAATGTTTTTTCAGGACATTTTGATGTCACAGTGAAGATGACCTTTGACCTTTTGGACATAAATCTTCAAACTCCATCATCATTATATCCTAAAAGACATTTGTGGAAATCTTAAATTATGGCCAAAAACATGTTCTGTAAAGTCACACTGACCTTGACCAAAGTCTTCTTTGCTTAGTCTTCAGTCAAAGTGGATGTTTGTGCAAATTTTTTTAAAGAGTCCCTCATGGCGTTTTTGAGATATTGCATTCACAAGAATGAGACAGATGCAAGGTCACAATAACCTTAACCTTTGACCACCAACATCTAATCAACTCATCACTGTGTCCAAGTTAACTTTTGTACTGAATTTGAAAAAATACTTCCAAGGCGTTCTTGAGATATTGTGTCACAAGAATGTGACAGACAAAGTCACAGAGACCTTGACCTTTGACCACCAAAATCTAATCAGCTCATCCTTGAATCCCAGGGGATGCTTGTGCCATATTTGAAGACATTCCCTCAAGGCAATTTTGAAATATTGTGTTCACGAGAATGAGACCGATGGACAACTCGAAAACATAACACCTCCAACTTCGGCAGCAGCTGGCATAGAGACACAAAAATGTGACTTTCCAACATGATTTACAGTGAATGCATGCTGTCTGACCCCAAACTAATAAAATCTCTGAGCATTGTTGCTTGTACAGTATGTTGTAGCCTTTAAAGCAATACAATTTTTTCAAGTATCTCTATCTGTATATTCGAGGACATGGAGAGGTCAACACCTACCTAAGCTGTTACTCTAGCCTGTACAGACAAACCGCATTCACCCGCTAAAGTTTCATTTCCAAACCAGAAGCCTTAATATTATTGATTAGCATCTCCTGTGACAGGACTACCTTTATCATTTGTCTTTCCTCTGAAATTATAGATTTGTCTTGTGTCCTTCCGTGACCTCAAGGACCAGGACAGAGTTAGCGGGAGGAATTAGAGGTGTGTGTACCATGCAGGGGGATGGATGGAGGGGGGGTAGCAAGCAGTGGTTCACATTCACATAACACAAAAAAAATCCCTTTTTCATTCAAGCCTTCCTTCCCACATTATCTAATCTATTATCATTACCCTGACACTCAACCTTGAGGCGCTGATCTGCACTTTCTCATAATCACTCATCCTGTACCTAACATCCATCATCCCTGTAATGATCTATTATCCCACTCCTCTGCTCTTTAACAGTCAAACTCTACACTCGATCTGGATCTTTATATGTCCTGTCTGACCCCCGCCGCCCTCACCCTGCCCTGCGCCTCACCTGGGTTATTCCTCTCCAGCAGGTACCAGCGGTAGAAAGCTCTGCGTTTGGAGTCGCTCATCTCCAGGCCCTGCTGCAGCAGCCACTGGGAGATGTAGCTTTGGCTGATGCCTGGGAGCACCAAGAAAAAGCATGTTATCTTAACACATTAACGACATTGATTTACTTCATGGTGCACCGGTAGCTTCTGTAGGGCTGAGATCGGCTGCGTGCCAGCTCTGAAATACTCCTGTTAAGCTAATGAAGTCACCCCAGTATCAATACTTTAATCAAGAACATGTGATGTGGTGCAATATTTTGTGAACATGCAGCTACTTGTGAAGTTCAGCATTTATTGCTTAGAGATGGAGCCCTGGCTGTGGATGCCAGAAACCCTTCTTTAATGTAGTGATAGGACCAACCAATCTATTGCACTGTTCTCCAAGCTTGGGACATGACGAGGATTTTTTGATTTTTTTTTGTTGAGCTGTAATTATATGTTTGAACAGCAACACTGGAAGTTATTTTCATGTAATTAAATGTGTACTGTGGATTATTGTTCTTTTTGTTGTTAAGGGGTCCTATAATCCGATGTGAGATGGGCCACTAGGTGGCATGACACTAAAATCAAATAATTCATTCATTCCAACTATTCCTATTATATTTAAAGGATTAGATCACCTGCAAAACGACCACTTGTGTATCAATTACTGTCATCTTGAATTAAGGCTGGGCAATATGGCTTTAAAATAATATTGCAACATTTTAAGGCTATATCACAATACACAATATATGTCTTGATATTTTTAAATGTCATTGAACATGTCATTGCCGTTGACAACTAAAAGACAAAATTACTGAATGAACTGCAGTTACAACACAGTTAATTAAAGAACTTGAATGCACTACTGTTATCATACCATTTAATAAATTTATTTTAAAAGCATTAAGTTGGAATGTCACCATAGTGCCATTTAACATGATGATTTATTCTCTGTAAGCTGGAAACAAACTAACAGCTCTCCAGTTCATATATTAATGGTGATTGCAAATCGCAGTGGTGCTCTACGGTAGCAAAATGTGACTAAATAGTCACAGTCTGGAGCCCATCAAAAGCTCTGTTTTGTGTGTGAGAGGCAAAGAGCCCCAGAAGAAAGCAAGTGAACCAAAATGCTGGTGGCTTATAAAAATGATGTGACAATTTATGCTTGATGTTTGCAATAAGGTCATTTTATATACTGCACCTGGAAAAAGAAGCAATACCTCGAGTACATCTTCGATGTATCACCCGCCCCTAACCTTGAATTTGTGAGGAAAACGCCGCAGTGAATGGAGACTAAGAAAGCGCAACATTCTTCATGGGACAACATTTAAAAACAGCAAAAATATACCAAACCCCTGTTTACAAATTCTAACACAACTCGTGCAGTATAATTCAAGTTTGATTTATCCAGTCAGTAACACGCCATGAGCGTGCCGGAGCACGCATGTGTTTGAGTTTAGCTTGAGCAGAATCCAAATGCATGCATGAGCTCACTCACGCTACACAGCTGTGCATGGGACAGCTTGTACTAACGTGTTTTAAAACATAATGTTTTAGTAAAAATGTACTGAGCATACGGCTGGATAATTAAGGCTCGCATCACACTGCATGAATTGTTGAGTGATATTGTTTTGCTGTTTAATTCAATTCATTAAGAATTATCACCTTTTTGGATTCTTTTTGGAAGTTTTCTTCATGTATTTAAGGAGGCATGTGGTGAGTAACTTATATACAAATGTTATTATTGCAAGACAAGTATTCCTTTAAGCTCTGCATTTCTCGGTCCTCTGTATTTGCTGGCCCAAGGCCTTAGGAGTTCCTCCCTGAAGTTAGAGCTGTATCTCTAGTTGTAGTCTTCAATTTAAAATGTCTTGTTTTGTACAAAAACTTTAGCCCCTTTTATGCTGCCTGTTCAAGACTGGAGTATCTTGTCGTCATGCTACCTCACTGTTCTGAATATGAGGGGAGACAGAGTTGTCTCGCTTTTAGGCTGGCAACTGAGGTCAAGACAGCTTCAAAAGGGCGTCAGTGTAAAAGGTGCAGCTGACAGGATGTGACTATGAGTGTGACGTTTTGAACACCTGCTATGTATGCAACCCACCGCGGGAGTTTTAAAAGCAGCTAGCAGCAGTTAGTGACTGAATGAAAGAGGAAGTACAGCAGCCATAAAAGTTTGTGAATTGGAAAAAATTAGATTTGTGAGCTCTTTACACTCCAAGCAGAGGACGAAATCAGTCACCGTGTAACAGAAAAGGTCAGAAATTGTTTTCGACATTTGCCGTTGTTATTGTTAAGAAAGGGTTGCAGATACATATTTTATACGTCAAACTACAGGCAGACGCTGTTTTTGGTGTTAAACGTCATTCCTCTTTTTATTCAGGATGTTAGTATACCGTCTACAATCACACACTGGAGTGTCACGATGCCGCTCTCTTGGTATTGTGAAAAAAAGTGAAGGCAGCCCAAAGAAGGGACTTTATAGTGGCCCTTTCGTGCAATTTCTAAAAGGTGCTTTATTTTCTTTGATTTTGAATCAATTTACAATTGACAGAAATTGATTCTTGCAAAATTTAATAACTTCAAGGTGCAGTATATGATTCCAGATAACGATTATTGATCTATTCCCAGGTCACTTAGTACCAATGCTTTGGGCTGGTGGTCAGAATGAACCACCAACCACCAAGCATTTGGACATTCACTGTTGACGGTCAGTAAATTTAACTTTTATTTCACTTTTTTATATGTGCAGAGAACTTTAAAATGTGTCTAAAACACTGCAGTTAATATCATTAAATGACACTGCCTATATCACACACTTTTCTTGTGTTCAGTCAGATGGTGACCTTCATCATTAACAGTTAAATTAACAGCCAGTAAAGTTTCAAATTGCAATTTAGTGGATTAAAAAGATGAGTGAATGTTTTGGTACACAGTGCACTGGAGTAAAATCCTGAAAATAGTTTCCCTCTTTGCTACTTATTGAATCAAGAATCTCATTCAGATCAATCATGATATTGTCAAAGATTTCAGCACTTTTTTATAACATTTGACAGGTATCCTTGTGGCTGTTTATTCCTTTGAAACCTGGTTCAGCATCTGTTTTCTTTTGCTACATTCAAACGGCTTTCACAAGCTATTTGACCGTTAATAAGTGAGCAACTTCGTCTGATTTCTTTTTTAAAACATGGGGGAAGAAGGCAATGACCAGCATGGCAAGAAATGTCCCACAAATTGTAAAAAAAAAATAGTGAGAGGTGACAATGAAATGACCGATAAAATCACTTTAAGATACAGGGAACGATTATTAGAAAATTATCCCCACAAAAAAAGAAAAAAAAATGGCCAGAAAAGTATATTTAGAATTATATTATATTTAAAATTATGTGTGCAAAAAAAACATATTAAAAAAATACTCTAAATGTTCTTGTCAGTTCTGGACATTTTTTTTGCTCAGATAATTTTCCTGTTACTTTTTTGGCTAATTTTTAGGCCATGTTTTGTTTACACTTTGAGACGTGGATCAACATCAGTTTTCTTGTGCTGCATTCAGGCGCCTATTACTTTCAAAAACAAGGCAGGAAAAGGCAGCGAGCAACTTTAATAGAAATGTCCCATAAATTGCAAGAAATTAGTAAAAGGTGACAAAGTAAAGACCTGAATTTTATTTTATTTTATTTTTCAAAGGGTTGAATTTTTAAGAAAAACTAGTTAGAATAACCTGAAAACTACATTTATAATTATTATATATATTATATATTTGAGATTATGTTACAGAAAAAATATATTTTTTAAAAAAATTTCAGCACTTTTGGGGTCATTACTTATTTGTTGTTTGTTGTTTTTTTTTCAGGTAACCTTCATTCGATTTTTTTCCTTATTTATTCTGATATTATTTTGGTACATGTCTTATTAAGTTGTTTATTGCCTTCTCTCAATGTTTAGTAAAAGGTGAAAAAGAAAAAGACCGGAATTTTATTCTAAAAAACAAGGGGGGAATTTAAACAAAAACTAGGTAAAATAACCAGAAAACTATATTTATAATCATTATATCTACTATATATTTTATGATTATGTTACAGAAAAAAATGTACTTTTTTATTTTTCAGCACTTTTTTAGGGTCATTACTTGTTTGTTTGGGTTTTTTTTATAAACGTATTTTCAGCTTTGGTCCATGTCTTAATAAGATTTTTACTGCCCTCTCCCCATGTTTTTGCAAGAAATCAAACCAATTTGATTCCAACAAGTAACTACAGGTTACTTGTTGCCTTCTCCCTATGTTTTAGCAAGGATTAAAAACAATTTGCTCAGGCTTTAAAAGGGTTAATAAGTTTTAAGAACTTCACAGAGTGAGCTGAGTACCTGTAACTTGGCCTACGATGGCCTGAGAGATCCTGCGATTGTTGAGGAACGTTTTGATCTCTTCTTTCACCAGGTTGCTGTCTCTCCTGTATAGACAAAAAAGCGCCATCGAGGCATTACAACCATTACACTGTGGTTAAAACAGCAGCCTTTGCTCTGACTAACCTTATTCACTGCTGCCTCTCTTTTTTCAGCCATCCCTGAACACCCGACCTGAATTAAACTCCAGTAAAATTCTAAAGAATAAGCCTGCACCTCAGGGGACGCTAGCTGTCATTATCTGATGTTATAATAGTCTCTCTTTGTCTCTACCATTCTTCTGCTCTCGCTTCACCCAGCTCTCTGATAACACTAAGCTCACCCTGTCCTCTTCCCTCCCCGCTCACCTCATGTACTCCTCCACCTTTTCCTCCAGGTCCCACTCCTCCTCGCCCATCATGTCGTAGCTGAATGACCGCTGCACTGCCACGCTGGGAGGGTAGAGGGGTGGGGGAGAGGCCTCATAGCTGTTGCTGGGGGACAGAGCGGCGCCGTCCAGGCCGGAGGTCTGCGTGGTGGCGGAGGCTAGGGAGAGCGAGGAGGAGGAGGATGAAGATGAGGACGGGGCCGGGGCGGCTGTGGTGGGAGCGTTGTTGGACGGGGCGGGCTGGGAGTCACAGTGCGACGGGCGGTGGTCCGGGTCCAGCCTCTCCAGGGACTCCAGAGCGTGGATGATTTGAGGTTTAGTCATGCCGGAGAGACGCAGGCGCTGCAGGAGGTCGATCTGTTCGATAGTGTAGCGCGGCTCTACCTCACAGCACTCCATCCTGGCATCTGCAAACACAATGTGGAGGTGCAAGCTTGATCAGGTGGAATTTGAGAGTGGCATTATGAAGGAAACACAAGATTGTAAATGAATATGAACCAACTGTATTAATACACCAAAGCTCAGCATGCACAGGTTGATTTCTCACCAGATCAACAGCACCCCAAAACTTCACAAAATGTTACCAACACGTATACTGCTATATTTATCTCTACGTTTAATAGATCTTAATTTAGATAATATGTCGCAAACTTTCTCAGAACCTGAAGACAAACTGATAAATGATGAAAGAAGTATTAATAGATGAAGAAACCCAAATAAAAACAGACAGTCAAAGCTGAATTCAAACACTACACTTTCTTTTTTGGGGGGTTCATTTATCTCATGCAAATCTGCCAAAATTCATTTTAGTTATGCTAATACCAAGAACTTTGAGCAAGACTGGTTAAAAAAAAGTGAACTTAAAAAACCCAGACTGCATTCTCCTCTGAAGAACCCTTGGGTCATTGAAAAATTTGGCACCCTTTCAAACACTTGGCACAGACACTTGGGGCTAACCTTGCTCCATTTGTCCAGGGTGGAATTAAAGGAAGATCACCCTGGCATACATAACCTAACATCAGGTCCGCTCAGCCTAGTCACATCTATCCTGTCATGTCCTGTGCCTGCCTGTCATGCACAGGCTCATAGGCCGCCTTGCTTTAGCATTCTCTGTTAAATGTACAGACTACAGTGTGAAAATCACATTGAACTCCTTTAAAAAATCTAACTATTTAACATGACCTTGCATAATTAAAAAGGAAGACATCTGGGACAATATAACTTTGTACATGTTAGCAATCTGATGTACTCACTCTTCAATTCGGTATAGGTATGATTTTCAAAATAACATTACTTTCACCAAAACACACAATGTTAAGCTCCAACAAAAAGAGCCAAGTGCCTTTAAAAAGTTTATCTTGCTAAATCGGATGTAAGCCGAATTTACCAGAAGAACTCACTCAAACATTTCTAAGACGTGTCAAGCCCAGTTTGGTCTTGTATGTATGTTTGTTTACAAGAAGGACAAAGTTGTCTTGCCAAATACAAAGAATTCGGTTTTAAATGTTGTGTTTACGGGACAGACTGGCACCTATTACAGCTGCACAAACTGTGCCAATTTGATCACATTCTTGGTTCTTTCTGTGCAAAACTAAAACATCCAGAATTAAGCAGCAGACTGTCTTTCGCTTAATAAAGTAAGTTAAACGGTGTCCCATCGCGGAGGTTATCTTACCTGAAGGAGGGGGCGACACAGACAGGCGCCCCGGGAGCGGTTCAGTGCGAGGGGTCGCGGCGGGGACACACCACTGTCGCATGGCTCCGTGGAGTTCAGCTCGGCTGGACCTCTACAGAGTCACACAGGACACTTGCTGCAGTGTGTGGTGGCTAAACTACCTTCACTAGCATGCTGGCAAACATATAACAGCAGATGACTCGCTAGCGGGCTGTGTTGGCTAAGCTAACGCAGTCAACTCTGGTTGGTTCCCCCCCCGAGCACCAGCTGCCTCCCACCGATAGCTGCTCGCGCTGCCTTGTTGTGTTAAGTTAGCCAGCGCGAGCCAGGCACAAAGCGGAAGTCAACCTATTAGCCCTTAAAAATAAAAGCATTTGTGGCAGCCCTGTCTTCGTCTACATGGTGCGTCTAAGGGACTGACAGAGAAGAGGATGACATAGGTGTGACTTAAGGTTTGTCTTTGTGTTTTTACTTACTGGCTTTACTTTTTACTTTTAAAACTTACACTGTGCTGTTTGAAAGTTCAGAACTGAAGACAAAATCTACTAAATCTATCACTACTTTTGTATATGTGGGTTAGTTAGTGCAAATGGTTTAATTTGAAATGAGACATAGAATAAAGAGATTTTGATTAAATACCATTGTTTTTATGCTCAGATTTGGTTGTTTGGGTTTTTTTTCTGTTGGATGCATTCACCACTGCACATAATGGCGATGTATCCAAAGATCATCAGAAATCCTTGATAATTTCAATTTTTACACTTTATGTAATAACAATAAATGGTGTAATTTTGCAGATTTTTAATGAACACAAAGGCATGCAGGTTTAAAGGCAGAAAGAAACATGCCTTCCAAAGCTTTGAGTTTTGAAGCCATGATTTCTTTAGGAATCGATGGTAAAGTAAACATAGAAACATGCAATTTAAGTTATATGCCCCACTCTAAGCCTAATAACAACAAAAAAAAAGTGCCTCCGTTACTTAAAATATTAATTGGCATGCCTCCCCCTTTTTGCATTATGCCCCCTCCTCTAATGAGTGAGCAACAGTCTCAAAACAATTTGATAATAAAAATAAACAAATAATAATAATAACAATAAACTGATAATAATAACCTCTCTATGACTGAGATTATATTCTCACAAGAGCAGAAGCAAATGATCTGAAGACCAAAACTTCACCTTAAATCATACGCATTTAACCACAGTAGTATTTACATGGGGAAAATACCTGTATAACATAAGGTACAAACTTTGCCTTACAGAACACATTTTTACATGTTCCTAAATTAAAATAATGTTTTAACTTTTATTTACACCAATTGAACTAGCTGATGGAGCCACCACCCCGAACTGTAATGATAGGAGTATAATGGTCTAAAAGTTACAAGTACTATATGTAAATAACTATCAATCAGATTATTGTTTAGCTTTAATGCAAAGGTTAGCAAAAGCTATATGTTAACAAGCTGGAGAGACACTACTCGCCCTACTTTCATGGACCTGCATCACAGGATGTACTGATTACATTCGTTGCTCATCTGCAGCTTTGTTTATGAAAAATCTCCACAATAGCCAATGGTACTTTTATTTTGAAGGGCATAGGAACCATTAATCTTAAGTCTTGCTTGCTTGTCATTCTAGTATGTCTTTTATTGACTAACAACTTATCTAAAACTTGCACTTTTAAAGTTACATCGACAGTAATTTATATGGGTAGCTATATACGAAACCTTTATGGTTATACATAACTGCTGATAGACACATTTTGTGTTAAGTCGAGGGGATGGGGCGCTGGAACACAGCGAGTTGCTAACGAGTTAGCTCGCTGGCTAGCTCGGTTAGCCGAAAGCTAGCAGCGGATTGTCCCACCGCGGAGCTCCTCTCTCTTACCTCCCGGTGCTGTGGAGAGACAGCAGCAGCCGGCTGGACGGAGGGCGAAGATGGTGAAAACTGTAGAGAAAGTGTCGGTCCACCCAGCCACCCCGAAGAAAGTAACTCCTCGGTCCGGTGTTGACGGTGAATTAACGAGCAGCGGGTGAACGGTGCAGGGTCATATTGTCTTTCAGCTATGCAGTGGGGAAATAGTGTATGCAAATGTGGGGAGTCTCAATTTATGACCCCTCACCCGACACCACTGTCAAGCTTGCGACAATTATGATTATGGTTTCCGGTTATACTGTACATAGAAAAAAAAACAATCTCTTTGAACATTTGAACACCACAATAATAATAATAATAATAATAATAATAATAATAATAATAATAATAATTATTATTATTATTATTATTATTATTATTGCAAAAAACGTAAAAAAAAAAAAAAAAACAACTGCTATTTATATAGGCCTAGCACCTTTAAAAATAGATGTTTACAAAGTGCATTAACAGATGAAGAAAAGGCAGGAACTCTGTGAATAATAAAATAGACATCAACAAACATGCCAAACAGAAAAAAAGGTCTAGAAAAGTTTTTTTTTTCTTAAATATGCAAATAAAAGCAATACAAGATGATAAAATAATATAAGAATATAAGACGACAACATCACATCAGTGGGGATAAAACAAAGATAGGAAGATAAAAACACACGAATATGAGACAAATGAACAAGTTAATACATTAAAAAATAGAAAGATAGTAAAAACAGGGCATTAGAATGATAAAGAACAGATAAATAGAGTGAGAGCAGCAAAATGCATAGTGGATGAGAGAATAAATCTGATCAGGAGAGGACCTGAGGTTTCGCTTTGACTCATAAGGGGTCAACATTTCAGAAATGTATTTTGGGGCAAGACTTATACGTGCTTTAAAAGCAAGGTTACATTTAAGCAAAGGTATTTAGAAACTAAAATACAAAAACAATTTTCATACATACACAGCACATAGCACTCTATTTTCAGCAGAAAATTTGTTTCATTTTGTTTAGCTATAGAAACATATATCGTGAAATGTATCTGATACATGACCACCTTACAAGTGTGTTTGTCTGCAGACACACAAGCTCCCTTTGTAATTTCCAAGCATTTATTGAAGAAGTTATATGAAAATAAAATAAACAACAAATCATTAGCCTACTTTTAAAAACACTGGTTAAGATTTCACCTGATGAGATGCTGTAGGCTTATTCAGGAATCCTGCAAAATGGTCTGATTTCCATTAAAACCCAAAGAAAATATTTTGTAATGGATTTGATTGCACTTTTATACAAGACTCATACTGCTACTGACTCCTACTGTAAAAGGGTTGTTAATCATACTGAAACCTGCAAGAATCAACATCGAGCACAATGATGCTTTGAGTCTCTTAAAAGGGGGAATTCACCCAAAAATGAAAGTTCATTTCAAATCTACTCACCCTCATGCCAATGGAAGGTCAGGTGAAGTTTTACACTCCACAAAACACAGCCAGTGTTTTACAGGAAAAAGGCATTGCAGTCATCTTTTTATTTTGTTTTTTTATTTATTTTATTTCTTTGTATCTATTTTACTTGTTTAATGTATGTTTAATTTATTTTATTTCCTTTTATTTGTGGTTTTATTGATTTTATTTTTTTGTATTTTTTAAAAAAAAAATCAATTTCTTTGTATTATTTTATTTTGACATTATGCATCCTGCATCTTGCATTATCCATCCTCTGGTTTTAATCTTATATATCTACCCTAATTTCTTCTCACTTGTGTTCAGTAGGATTGTTTGGTTTTCCATTGTTGTATTGCCATCTATGTATCCTAGTTCTGCTTTGCTTTGTTTGTAAACTCTGATTTTAAAGGTACTACATAAATGAAGTTATTATTATTATTATTATTATTATTGTTGTTGTTGTTGTTGTTGTTGTTGTTATTGTTATTATTGTTAGTAGTAGTAGTAGTAGTAGTAGTAGTAGTAGTAGTATTATCTCCCAAGCAATTGAAGCTTATGGTGACCAGGATTTAAACGTAAAAAAGTAAATAAATAATGCCTCTATACTGTTTGTCCGGGGTAATCCAGGAGAAGCCCCAATATGCAAAGTTATTTTGAAACATCACTGACACCATGTTTTTAGCCATATTTTGTACAATAGTCTGCAGTTCCTCATGTTGGATATGACTAATAATGGGAAAAAACATGGCTGAAAACACTGTGTCAGTGACATTTTTCAAAACAACTTTGCATGTTGGGGCTTCAGGACACTCGGACTTCTTTGGACAAGCAGTTTAAAGGCATTACATGATTTTATCATGCATTTTTTTGACATTTGAATCACCATACGCTTCAGTTGTTTAGGAGATGAGTGTAACGCCTTTTCCTGTGAAACTCTGGCTATGTTTTGTGGATTGTAAAAACTTGATTGTAAAAACCTGATCTTCCATCGGCATGAGGGTGAGTAGATAATGTCTGTATTTTCATTTTTGGGTGAACTCCCCCTTTAATCTTAATGTTTAATTCAATAGTCTATCAGGCCTCTCCTCAATTAAGCTATGTGCACGTGCTCATGTAGCTCACGGCAACTGGTTTGCATATAATTGTGCAAATTGAAGAGAGCTGAAGTAACCAAGTGGCTTCACTCCCAGAGCTACACATTACCACGGAATTTTCAGAGTAGTAGAAGAGGTTGTGCCTGCAGTGCACTTTATTGCAAGTCTTTTTCATACCTCTGCCATTTACACCCCTAAAGTGCATCTCTGTGCCCCAAATGTAGGCCTATTGTGCATTCATACACCATTTTAACCTTTCAGAAATTCTTGTGTGTGCTGTTCATGTGACCACTGAAACTAGTGGAACCACACAGACAGTGTGGAGGAAAAAATGCACACTCATATGCAGAAACAAACAACCTCCTCTTAAAATAATTAATAACAAACAATAATAAAGTTGGTTTGTCTAAAGATTTGAATCTATTGTTATGTCTCTGCACTGGTGATAGCTGTGGCCAGAGGCATAACAATAGATTAATATCTGATTAGATTTTGAAGATCAAAGGTCAAGGTCACTGTGACCTTCTCTGTAAGAGCAAACACCAATGAGGTAAACAATATTCTTGCTCAGATGTTCTGCATCACAGATAATCTATATAATCCTAATTTTAAAAAAAGAAAGAAAAAGAAGGAAAAAACTTTGCATTGCATGTGGCAATTTTGTAAATGCACGGCTTTGTTAGGTGGCATTTATGACACATTATGGCTCAACAAGTTGTATAAAGTTCATTTATAACATTTTCGCTCAGCTGACAATTTGTATTGCTACAAAAGTGGCTCTCCTTTAACCTGCATCGATCTCCATGGTAATTTATTTGGTAAACTTAACCTGGTCGGGAGCAGGTTATGTTCTGAATTTCAGCTTGAAATCAGCTGAAAAGCGTCTTTCACAGCTTCTCTGTCGAGCGTCAAACAATAATCAGTGTCAGTATCTGAGCCATACAAATTGTTAACTGAGAGAAAATGTTACAAATACACTTTATACAACTTTATAAAGTGTATTGATTATTGTGTCACATAATAATCAATACACTTTATACTTACTTTTTTGTATTTCAGCATACAGGAAACCATGGCTTTAGAGTTAACATACCTCGCTAAGGCACCAATCTCACTTCGCGGTACACCCCTTTGGTTGATGGAATATATTTATTTTGATTTCAGGGTGAACTGTCCCTTTAAATGTCTACTATTTAACTTCCAGGAACTAGTAGTGCCCTGAGCAGCTTCAGGCTTGTGTGAATGAGTATCTGAAACCTCCCTGCCTCTCTGCTTCAGCCTGTTAAGGCGTTTGCTATCACCAGTTCCACCAGTGACTGCAGCATGAAGAATGAGTCTATGTTTGCTTTGTTCAATATTCCTCCCTCCCTTTCAACCTGTGCCAAGAGGGCAGCGTTAATAAGTGCTATATTAAAGAGCCTTTGTGCTTGACCTGCTCAGTTCAGTTTGTGTCTAAGCCATCTGTGTTTGAGCACTCAGCAGAGTGTCTGCCACATTCAGGGGTCTTTCTGGGGCTTCTTCTGATTGAAGGTGGTCCAACCTAACATCTGAAACAGCAACATGAATTGGGCCTTCCTCGAGGGCCTCCTCAGCGGGGTGAACAAATACTCCACTGCGTTTGGTCGCATCTGGCTGGCTATTGTTTTCATCTTCAGGCTCTTGGTCTTCCTGGTGGCCTGTGAGAAGGTGTGGGGTGACGAGCAAAAGGACTTTGATTGCAACACCCGGCAGCCCGGTTGTCACAACGTCTGCTATGACCACTTCTTCCCCATCTCTTACACCCGACTCTGGGCTCTCCAGCTGATCTTTGTCACTTGTCCGTCCTTTCTTGTGACGCTCCATGTGTCCTACCGAGAAGAACGCGAGCGTAAGCACCGACTGAAGCACGGAGAGAACTGCGCCCCTTTGTATAGTCAAACGGGGAAGAAGCGAGGGGGTCTGTGGTGGACCTACTTCCTCAGCCTGCTGTTTAAGGTGATGGTGGATGGGGTGTTCATCTTCCTGCTGTTCTACATCTATGAGGCCACGTTCTTCCCACCGGTGGTGAAATGCGCCATAGACCCATGCCCCAATGTGGTCGACTGCTACATCGCCAGGTAAGTGTACCTCCAAGGTTCTGAAGATCCTTGAATCTTATTGGCTGAACTTGGCCTCTGACTTCCACTTTTCTCTAAAGAAATCACAATGGCACACTATCTGTCTTGTCTCTCTGTCCCTCAGGCCCACAGAAAAGAAAATATTCACCATCTTCATGGTGGTGACCAGCTTCGTGTGCATCCTCCTCACTTTTTGTGAGATTCTCTACCTGTGTGGAAAGAGGTTCTGGGAGTGCTGCGGAGGTGGACCACGCTCCATGAGAGAAAACTCCTTCATGCTGACCAGAACTCCTCTGACTGGGAAGGAGAACTCAGCATTCCCAGAGAAGGCTAAGATGGTTGACAACGGAGAAGCTGGCAAAGAGAGTTCAGCGCCAGCGTACAGCATAGCAGTCTCCTGAGAGACATGCCATGCCAATTAGTTTGACTTGACAGAATATGTTTGGTCGCTTTTGTACTGTTAGTCAGAGTTATCTGCAAAATACCTGTGGTTTTAAAGGAAATGTTGTTTACAAAGGTCATGTCTGTTTTTTTTTTACATCAAAATGATGAAATGTTTTTGTCCCTTAATACTGTTGCCTTTTTAAAGGTTTGTGATCTAAAATAACTAATAGCCTACTCTAAAGATGATTTTATTTTATTATTTATATGATTATTTGTTACATGAGATTATGTTGTTTGTGTGTCGACATAATAAAATGGCTTTATCCATTCTGACATCTGAGAGCCGCAGTGACTGCACAAAAACTTGCATATACTTCTGTATAATGTCATGAATGAAAACAAAAATTGATGATAATATTTTCTTAAATAAATGACCATCCTGTGAAATTTGCTGTATCACATTTCTCTTTTATTCATATCCGAAATGTTTTAGAATTCTTACATATTAAATCGATTACCTGTGTATCCTTTAGGTCAGTTTTTTTCAATAATGGCTTTGTCAAATGTGTTTGGCAAAGACATCTCAAATTAACCTACAACCTGCAAGTCAAACGCAAATGGGTACCAATAAAGATCTAGATGGTGAACTACATCATGTTCAAAAGAAATCAGAAAAACCGCAGAGTGACATTCCAAAACTTCCTGGGTACGACCTGATCTACACATGGTTAATGATAGGAGTAACAATATTGATAATGGTTGATAAAATCACCACTCCTACAAGTCCCACGCTGATGACAATTAACCACATCCTACATTCCTTGAGAGCAGTAGACCGAGAGTAGATTTGTAAAGGACACTATCATGAAACTGAGTGGACTAATAAGGCAGTGGCTGTCGCACATTCTTGCCTGGGATAATTAACAAGCAAACACTTGTTATATCTGCTTTTGCAATGTTGGCGCTCCGTATCTCGGGTGTATTTCAGCGTCAGCGCTTGCACAAACAATGTGAGGAGTTGGTCCTTGTTTAATCCTGATTAATCAAAACCTACAAAGGGGCATATCTCCACCAGTTGCCTAATGCAGCTGATACCACGTCACATGTTAAGAAACGCAGTGATCAGAGTGGACAAACACACCTAAATGGGGTGCAGTAAGGAGTACTTGTTATTCATTATGCTGTATCAACATTATTAGTGTGCACAAAGTCACAATCAAACAAATTCCTTGTTTGGTTAATCTGCTGATTTGTGTTTTGCTGTTTTCTAAGACATTGCAATTCAGAATAAGGGTACCCATTTGTGCCTTTTCGGAGTTCTTGGGCTCTTGAGGGTCAGCTCTAAGATTAACCACACTGACAGAAAGTAGTGGGAGATTTAAAAGTAAATTCTGGGTGGATGCCAAAAGAGGCCACACCTCCTGATTATGGCCAAGAGTGGATTCTTGTTGCAAGTCAAAATCAGAGACCCACGGAAGGAGAGAGGTTGCCTGCTGAGCGCATTCCCATTCCGAGACAGCAGACATGATGGTCTGAGTGGAAGACTTGTTTTCTTATGGTAAGCTAAAAAAAATAGTCATGATTTAATGTTTTGGGTCAGTCATATTCAGTTTGCATATCTAAGAACATTAAATTTGAGGGCAGAACCAAATTTAAAAGGTAAGATGAAAGAACATTTAACTACCTTTGAGTTTTGGCTCAAACTTTCTTCAAGGTTGAAGCCGAGTCTTTGTGGTGGAAGGTTTTATGTGTTCAACAAGTGTTTCATCAATTATTAACAGCATCTTTCTTCAAAGTGCCAAACTTTGTAAGTAAGGCTTTTAACTGTGAGATTTAGGAGAGGAGATTGAGGTTCCATAGCTGTCAAAGAAATGGTTTCATCAGGCAAGAGAACAGTGAAATGCACTGAAATATTTGGAGCAGATTACAGAATATTTATCTAAATGAAAGCTGATCTTGTTTATTTTTTGCATTCTAAAACCTTCTGTGGATAACTGCTTAACTTCTGTCTCTTTGTTGTGTTCTAGTCCCCCAGTTTTTAAAATCTACCTCCAGCAACATTGAAAGGCAGACCTCTAAAGAGTCACAGCTCAAAAGAAGCCGATCTTTGCCGAAGTCATGGATTGGAAATTCCTCCAGGATCTTCTAAGTGGAGTCAACAAGTACTCCACTGCCTTCGGACGGATATGGCTATCAGTAGTCTTCGTCTTCCGCGTGTTGGTTTTTGTGGTAGCTGCTGAGCGGGTCTGGAGTGATGACCAGGGACACTTTGACTGCAACACCCGCCAGCCCGGTTGCACTAACATCTGCTATGATCACTACTTCCCCATCTCCCACATCCGCCTCTGGGCTCTCCAGCTCATCTTTGTCACCTGCCCCTCCTTCATGGTGGTGCTTCATGTGGCCTACCGGCAAGAGCGGGAACGCAAGTACCGAGCTAAGCATGGTGAGCACACTCAGCTGTATGACAACCCGGGCCAAAAGCATGGTGGTCTGTGGTGGACATACCTGATGAGCCTCTTCATCAAGACCTTCTTTGAGATCATTTTTCTCTATGTGCTGCACTACATCTACGACAGCTTCAAGTTGCCCAGGAAGGTCCAATGTGATGTCAGTCCCTGTCCTAATATGGTGGACTGCTACATATCCAGACCCACTGAGAAGACCGTTTTCACCTACTTCATGGTGGGAGCATCTGTCTCGTGTGTGATTCTCAACCTCTGTGAGATTTTCTATCTGATTGCTGCCAGGATGGTGAATCTCAAACAACGAGGCAGCGTCCAGACCTCATGTAGAAAGGTCCACCCCTAACATGGACTATGATGGCTGCGAGTCATCTCCTACATTACAGCTAGACACCCAAAATAGGAAATCAATATTTGTTTTTATGCTTCTAATTCACTCTCAGAGTGTTCCTCTTTATTTAATTGAAAAAACAATTTTAGGTAGGATTTTATACGTAATATAAGTATATTGTATTTTGACACAAACAATCCTATGCTATGTAATGATATTAGATCTTCTTCCCCCACAAGTATTATTCATTTTTCATCATCAAAAGAAAGCGAGATGATTTTATTTGCTGTATATCATGAAGTAATCGATAAATATTGAATGACAAACCAAACAACTGCTCATATTTGTGACCATTTTCATCATGGCAATAACCAAAACTGACATAATTTGTTCTTGTATAGCCTAAAAAGACTGTCAAAGAACTGAAAATTAAATTTCTTTTTTTTTTAAACTAAATAATAAAACCACAACAAATACATGAACGTTCATGGGTAAGACTTGCTTTCTTCTACTTTAATGGCGTAATTGTTCCACTTGGTGGCACCAAAGACACACTGCACTGTCATGTGAAGGATGGTAAGCCTTCACAAAACATGGCAATGATTCCTCCCAGAGTTCAACTCTTTTGTGATGATGCAGTATTTGTACTGGATTTTGTCTGCGTTCTACAATATAGTACTTGCTACTTGTAAACTACAATTTCTTTAGTAGTCTTTAGTCTTCACCGAGTCATGGGATCTTAAAAAAGCACAGCTGTATGTCATGTTTTTCCAGGCTTTGATCTAGCAGGTTAAGTGTTACATTTAGCAAAAATACCACCTGTTAAAAAAAAAAGAACTTTCAGAAATAAAGTTACCACAAGTGACTACAATTTAATGTAGGCGATAAGGCAAAACCATCTTTTTTTGACGATTACAAAAAACAAAACAAAACAAAACAAAACAAAAACACATCAAGAACAAACAAAAGCAAAAGAAAATAGACAAAAACAGGAAGGCGCTTTCTAACAGGTGCATTATCAAAGTTGCCAAAATTCAACATGCAGCAGGTAATTAGAAACGTTGTTTCAAAATAAAAGCATGAAATCCATTCTCACAGGTGGATTAACAGTCGAAATGTAAGGCTTGTAAGTAAGGATTATTTTGGGAGATAAAAAAGGTAGTTTAGGTATTAATGTAAAACAGATTATTGCTCTGACATAATCTCAATTTTTGTATTTTCTTTATTTGCTTGAGTAATTGCACGATTAACTTAGTTCTCACTATTTTATTAACTTTCACCTACCGCTTGCTATTGAGAAATTACGATTACTGGTTTTACCAACTTTTTAAAAAGCCAGGTTGACAAGTAGCCTGCAGTACAGTGTTTGTCGAGTTAAATACACTTAGTGATACGCTTTTAGATAAAAATGGGATTTTATTTTGAAAAAAGAAGAGCAGAAGTGTCAGTGTGTCCTCCTGTCTGACTGGTGTCAGGTGTTTAGTTTGGAGACACGAAGAGACACGCGGATAAACTCCACACACGAGACCCTGTCAGTGTAGACGAATGGTGACCTGACAGCGATGGCCGGTGCAGGTAATGAATGCGTCCAAGAGGTTTATCTACATGTATTTAAACTTCAGCCGTGTTTGTTTCAAAGTTTCGGTATGTTTGTTTGGGTGTGGTTTGGCACACCGGTGAGGTGATGATGTGTGATTATCTTTTGAGGAAAGCCTTGAATTCGCAATTTCAATCTAACATGTATTTTGTGTTTTGTCTGAATCCCATGAAAAGTTTAACTCGGTTTCTATCAGGTTGGAAAATTTTCAGCAGCTCCTGTTTGTATGTATGTAGTATGTTAACTTAAATTATACATAAAACTGTCAAGTTAAGTAATTACTGCACATCTGATCAATTCAAACACACAACCTTTGGCTGAAAGATCCTAATTGTGTGTGAATTCTGATGTGAAATCCACAATGTCACCTCTGCTCTCCATGTGTTTTGTCTCAGCGAATGCAGGAAATGTGTGAGTGAGGATTCACCAAAATATTCAGTTGTGAAACTGTCTTATTATGTGAGGGTGATAGCAGCAGAGGCCAACTTAACATTTAGATGTCTCCCATGTGGCATACCTACACAAATACAAAGGTAGAACTCAATAAATCAAGTTTGGTGTTTTAGTTTGTAACTGGCCTGATGACATTTGCTATGCTACATGTCTATATTAAGTGGGATTTGGGTTTAAGGATTGGAAATAATAAGTGTCTTGGGAAAGCACAATGTGGCCTGAGTTGCTATACATCAGCTGAGTTTAAGAAGGCTGCACTATCAGGGCCTGACCTAGCACATTTGGTGCCCATGGCGTGCTTCCCCTGGTGCCCCACCCCCACAAACCTCCAGAAAGGAGAAAAATACATATAAAAATATTTTACATCTATTGTATTTATGACACCCAAGAACAGTTGCTAATTAAAGATAATTAGAGCTTTAAAATGAAATATCAGAATATTTATCTATCTATCTATATTAGCGACAAAGTTAACATGTACAGCAACCCTAAGTTGAAGTATTTTTCTTATTTTACATAATGAACTAATGGTAAATACATTGAAAAGCACTGCTCTTATATTCTGGCTATCATAAGAGTATGTATAACATGATGTTTATTCCACGACAGAAGAGACTTGATTATCATTTAAATTAGGTGGAAAAAAACCAATATATATAGTTATCTGTGCAATTAATTATATATCGGTATATCAGATACAGGCAAAAAAAAAAAAAATCCAATATCATGCATCCCTAACACAAAATTAAACAATTTAGTTAACAAACAATGATAAGAAATAACAATCAATAAAGTATACGTCATGTGCAAATTTGCAAATATTGTCGTTTTACTGTGTCCTGCAGGGCTTTTGCCTTTTAATTTTTTCATTTTCTCTCTAATGCTCTCCACATACACTGCGCTCCACCACACCCATCAATGCTCTAGCATGCTCTGACTCTGATGATCACTTACTTACTGATGGACACATTAACATAAACTGCACTCCCAGGACTACAGTTGGTAACCTTTCCCTTATGTCCAATTTTATTTTGGAGGTGGTGAGGGGCCCACCCAAAGGGGGTCGCCCCTGGCAGCTGCCTATGTCGCCCATAGGAAGATCTGCCACTGTGGCACAATTCTACATATTAATCTGTGTAATTCATAGCCTGCAGTTATGATTTATCAGAATTATTCTGTTCACTGCAGCTTTGGCTTTATTTTAAGTAAAATAAAATGTAGTTTCATTCATTAATCAACTCTGAGCTTGTTTGGAACAGGTCCAGTCTGACAGCCTGTACTGTAGTTATGTGTTTAGCAGCTAATCATTAATGCAAGTGACATCCCTGTTGTGGTTTTGACCTTCCTCTTGTGTGCCCGATCAATACAACATGGACAACATGGATGATGTAATTTGTCTGAAATCACAGCAACTCTGTATTTTGTACCATGGATCTCTACATTTCACTGCCCGGGGCATTAACTAGCTTCCCTTCCTCAGGACTGTGTTGTGCCAGCCTGGAGGATCCCAAGACCCTGATGAAGATGGGTTTGAGCATGGTCCTCATTGGTCATGTCAACTTCCTGTTGGGAGCGCTGGTGCATGGCGTGGTGCTCAGACACATCAACCTCCACAAGCAGGCCCGTGCGATGGAGTACGCCATCTCCAATGTGGTTGCTCTCACCTCTGGCCTTGTAGTGAGTACATACCTTTAAAAGATTTATACTGTTACATTATGGGGGATAATGGATGTATAACTTGTTTTCTGTATAATTTTCATTAGATTTAGAACAAAAAAAACAGACAAATGAACCATAAAGGAAAGGCAATTTTATTTCAGTACTCTCCTCTCAAACTTTTTAATGTCAAGTCGTGGGTTTTTCCATCAGGGCTATGGTTGCACCCTGCAGACCACAAGCTACAAATGCATCTGAAAGTGTACCTAGAATTGATCATGAAGCACTGTAGAGACTTTCTTAATACAAAAATCAATATTGCAACAAAGGGCTCTTTGGGCTTGTGCCTCATTGGATCCTTCTAGTCATTAGGGTTACTTGTAAAACCACTTTCCCATAAACAAAGAGCTGGAAAACTTTTTTTGTGTGTGTTTATAGGAAACAGAAATTTCCTTTTTAAAAAAGCAAAAAATGGTTGTTGTGAATCAGTCACAGATTTATCTGCTAATCTCAAATTAGACTCTTTGTAAGTCCCACCCCTCTAATGCAGACTGGCCAATCATAGCGCAGCATCTGCCAGCTCCAACAAGAGCACGGCTGTGCACCATTGACTCCAATCCAATTGTGGCAAATATCTGTCATTTTCATGCTATTTTTTCAGATTTCAAGCTAAAACTTGTCCCTGGGGTACATGTAATAATGATGCTTGTTACCTGGAGAGGTTGAAAGGAGATGTATGTTTCTTCCCCCTTCTAAAACCAAAATCAAACCCTAAACGATGTGGGGTTATCTAGCTACTGTGTTTACCACAAAATTAGAGTGTACGTGTGGCGGTAGGTGACACCAGGGGGCAAACCTGACAACAACAATAGCAAACTTGTATTTTTTTTTCTTTTAAATGCCTCTGTGTCCCCGTGTATCATTCTGTGCACCCTCACTGAATTCTGAAGTTTTTGTCTGCCCGAGAAGTACATTGGCACATACTGGTGACAATGATCGGGTTTAAAACTGGTTCCCTTCATTTTCATTGTCTTCTGTCTCAGTCACCCGTTTTCACTGCTGAGTCAGTTTGACAAACTCCGACAGCATGACTGACCATGACGAATTGGTGGCGCTTAGCGAATGGTCAGTTGTTAAGTAGATATGGGGCCATTTTAGTATTGAGTTTTTTCCCTAGGCTTTGCAAAAACAACTTTCAAAGCAAACAAAGACTCTCAAAGACATATTTGAAATGCTTGTAGTCATAGCACAGTTTTAGTGTTGACAGGAATCATGTTTTTACTTTTGCAGTGTAGCTAGCTTAAATATGTTTGAGACAGCATGAGAGAAATGTGGTTACAATGGAGCAGTAGGTATATTCTTTAAGTCTCATCTCATCAGACCTTTAAATTTAATCTAAATTCCCTGTAAGTGTTGTACACCTGTGTACAGGAGGTTAATATTGTATTGTTATGCACTTTATTCTTATCCCTGTTTCTTGGCTCCTAGTTCAATTGCCTATTTGTAGCTATCCAATGAATGCTGCAATTTTTTGTGTGTGCATATTTGTTTTGGAATTTAAAAAGATGCTCTTAATTAATTGCCCCTTGTGGGATTAATAAAGTTGTTTGAATTGAATCTGTCTTCTCTCCGCAGGGAATTGTCGTTGGTATTCTGGCTATTGTCCTGTCTAAAAACAAGAAGAGTCGAGGCATGGTTAGTATCACTCATGTTTCTCCTATAAACAGTGCTGCTGTCAGTCTGTTTTCACTGTCTCTCTTCCACTCTTTTCATTGAACCCTCCTACATCGTCAGATCAGTATTGTCAAGGCGCTCTCCGCTAAGTTTGATCTGTCTGCCTGCACTGTACGTCTATTTCTTTTCTCTTTGATATTTTCATTTTTATTCTCAGCTTTTGTCTCAGTCTATCTAGTCAGTAGGACATTAAAAACCCCCTTTGAGCTCCCGCATGTTGCCTCAGGTGTCTGATCGCAGCCTGCAGAGCTGGAATAGTTTCTGTGTTTTTTCCTCTCTCCCTCCGGTCGTGCAGCGCGCCTTCTCCTCTCTGTTTACTCAATCAGCTGTCAGGCCGCTCAGACGGGACTGACGAGGCAGCGAGCTGAACAGAATGAGTAAGCCCAGGCGGACCTGCAGCGATAAACCACTCCCCATTCTCTTTGTTAGTGAGAGCAACCGTGAACTGGGCAAAGCAGCAGTTAAACTCCTCATCCGTCTTGTTATCTTTTTCAACAATCCAGGCATCGCACTGCACGAATAACAAGTAATCTTAACACTCCCTTTATTCATATGAACACAGCCCTTTGTCACATGTGCTGGCTACTACAGCTTCTAATCTTTCTCCTTGCATAATTTCTCTGTGTTCTTATCAAGTTTCGACGCAATGGCTCAGTCATCTTCATATTTTAAATGTCCACAGACATTCTGTACCTGTGTCTCACCTTCTGTAAATGTATTAAAGGATAGGTCGACTGTTTTTCTAACCACAGACTGTTTTATTATTTAATTATTGCTCATAGCTGATAGCTGTATTTTCTTATGTTGCAACTTTTTACTGGGAGTTCGATATAGCCACTAAATGAACCAAAACCAACAATGGGCCTCATGCAAGAGTCAATATACAAGCAAATTATTGTTGCTCATATCCAAGATTTGTTCTTATTTTGTTAGTACCCACTGATTTTCAGGATTCACCAATGTTATCTTATTTTCTCTCAAGTGAGAGAAAATTTTACGAGTGGTCGAGAGCACTCTTACAAGATAAGAGAAAAAAATCTCGTTTTCACAGACCACAGATTGTTGTCCAACACAAGGAAAAATAAGTTTTATATTCGAGGAACATTTAAAACCATTTCAGTCACTGCTCATGAACTGTGGTCAAACTGTGAAACTAGTGAATGCTGATCAAATACAAATCAAGATTCTGTCACTACAGTGCCTTTTTCTCGTCTGAAACTTAAAAAAAAAAAATTGTTTTACTGTTTAGCTGTAAAATGAGAACGTTTGTGACCTGGTCACTTTGTTGGAAGTTGTCAGTCAATGTACCAGGCACTGCCCGCCACACAGACCAACTTTCTCGTTTAACAGCTAAACAGTACACTAATATTAGAGCTCTGATCGGGCCTGATCGTACATGAATTTCTGTCTGAGCCCGACCCAACCCCGACCCATGGCATCAGTTTTTGGCCCAGTTAAAACCCTAATTTGTGCAGTGAAAATAGGCCTATAGAATATTACGTTTTATATATATATATATATATATATATATATATATATATATATATATATATATATATATATATATATATATATATATATATATATATATATATATATATATATTTTTTTTTTTTTATTTCAAAACATGTTTTACAAGCTAGAAGGCTGAAGTGTTTCCCTGTACCACTTCACCTTCCTCTCTTCCGTCTGTTATTCTGTCATCTCATGCATGACAGGTTCGGCAAAGCAGGCAGTGCCCCTCACAGTGTGTCTAGTAGGCACAGCGATGGCGATGCAACACGTAGACGATGATCATCTCCCTCCACTGCTTGTTATTTACATCTCTTCCATTGCTGGGGAGGGAGAAGCAGAAACTGCCAAAGAATTCACCTTGCCGCCCTCCTTTCTCTTTCTCTCATTTTCTGTCCCTCTCTCACCTGCGCTCTGTCTCTCCCCTGGTTCTCATCATGCTCGTCACTGAATCAAGAGGGAAAGAGAGGGTGGAGAGAGCTCCACCCTCTCTTTCCCTCTTGATTCAGTCCATTAAAACTCCCACCAAAGTGCCATTTAAGCATGGGACAGTTCACAACTGTTTATTCAAGCCTGAGGGGATAGTGAGAAATTGCAGGCTGGCCCAATCGGGTTTGGGCTGAGAGTCAAAGCTCTAACTAAAATATGTGTCTTCATAAGTCTTGTTTTGTGCGACAGAAAGGCCCAAACGCAGAGATGTTCACTTATATACTCAATATAATGGAGAGAAGCAGCAAATCCTGCATTTTTAAGACGCTAAAACCTAAGAATGTTTGGCATTTGCACTAGTTCTGCCTGAAAAATGACTGAGACACTCAATTATTGAAATGGTCATTTTCCTGATGAATGACGAATCAACTCGAGTCACGAACAACGTCTCCATTGCATTAGAACCTAATTTGATGGGATTGTTTCAGGTATTAGTTAAACTTAGGTGTTACCAGGGAGACTGAGTTTTGGCTTGTGAAAAACTTAAGAATTTGATTGCAAAAAATAAATGCAAATATTAGTAAATGTTCTTATTTTATTTTCTTTGGCAAGTGACCATGATATAAGCATGATAATGTTTGTCAAGGTGTCCAAAATCAGGAATTAATGGCCTTTCCAACGTCCTTTGTTATCCACTGATAATGGACACCTTGTTGGGCATTACCATTCACATTATTTGCCCTGTCTGTATGAATATTGTTTATTCTTTGCTGTCTTTTCATGTGTTTACTGTTGCCTTAGTTTTGCAACTGAACTCTTAATCCTAATCCTAATCTTCTCTGCCATCATAGTTCTGATCCCTGATTGTTCTTCTTTGCTCTCCCTGTGTTCCTCCCACAGACGTGGTCTCTCTTCATGGTCGGTCTGGCTGCGGCTCTCATGGCAGCGGCCTCAGCCATCGGACTCTTTGTGTCTGTAGTGAGGGCCATCATTCACGGCGGGCGGAGCCTCCTGACTCACTGCCGCTTCCCTGACGCCATTGGCTACTCCAGCATAACCAACGAGTGTCCTTTTGACCCCACACGCATCTATGTGAGTGTATTAGTGTGTGCGACAGACGCTGAGATCAAGGCGTGAACTGTGACCTTTTCTGCAGACGCTGGCTCTTTGAACAGCTGACCATTGTCATGGCTGCAGATACACAACAGAGCGGTGTGTGTGTGTGAGCGTGTGTGTGTGTGTGTATACAAGATGTGGGAGAAGGAGGGAGTGTGAGGCTTTGGTGTCTGTCTTTTCTGTCACTCAGTCACATTGTGCAGCCAGTGGGCTGGTGGCAGAAATGCTGACCTGACCCTGTCGGTCCACTTCGGGCTCTGTCCTGTTTCAGTGTGCTGCAGATGGACTGTCAGGCCCGCTTAGCCTCATAGCTGCAGATGCACATCGGCACGACTTTGGCATTTTAGCATGGCTAGTAGTCTGCAGTTTGTCAGCTAGGTGACCTTTGTCTTAATCAGGATTTATACTGGATATAAGGAGTTAATGGCAGTCCCACTGTGAGTAAATACAGTTATAGCTCAGTGTCGGATTTCACCCATTAGAAGCACAAAAAGCATTAGACAGACGTTCAGCCTCCGACAGCAGTTGTGTTTACCTTCATTTATTCACTGTGTGACACAAAGTGTCAGCAGGAGGCTTTTGACCCAGCTCATTACTCAACAGGGGACTGATGTCAAGCAGTCATCGTGTTTACAGCACGTTCTGTCATCACAATAAGCTTGTAGCAGTCGCACAAATACAAAAGTGTATGAAGTAAAAAATGAGGTGTTAGATTTCCCTGTTGTGTGCTGCAGTTGACCACAGTTAACCTTAAAATTTAACTGAAAAGTCCTCAAGCTATTTCTGAAAAGCAATTATGCCCACCACCAGCACATTAGAAACCCACTACAGTGATGGTTATCTGACAAGATTTTTTGGGGGCTTTTATGCCTTTAATGGATAGAAAAGCTTTTAGTGTGAAAGGGTGAGGGAGAGAGGGGACAACATTTAGCAAAGGGTCAAGGCTGGAATCGAACCCGCAGCCCCTGCGGCAAGGGTACAACCTCTGTACATGGGGCACCTGCTCTAGCCACTGATCCACCAGGCACCCCAGCAAGAATGCTTTTCATTCATTATACACGAAGACGTTATTCACCTTATAAGTAGTGTGACGTGTCCCTTATCTTAACCTTAACCTCTCTTTTAACTTAACACTTCATAGCTATCTAAATGCTAACTTAGCATTCTCTTCAGGGCTTCTGCTTCCAGAACAAGGGGCGAAGGGGGCTGACACCTGTTTCATTTTGCCTGCATGAGCAGCACATGAAGGCTACCTTGCTGAACTGCTGTGGCCCGCATGCTTGTGGAGTTCACACAGACAGAGCTGCCTTCTGCTGTAACTGCTGAATTTTTACAATTAAAAGCTGATACGCAGCTAATTGATGGAGCCGTGCAAGCCACTGCATTGACAACAACATGGTAATATGTCACCATAGAAAGCCTTTTGTTAACATGTGAAAGCATTCTTAACAAAAATGGTGTCTTTTAGGGCTTTTATTTTGAAGCAAAATCAGAAGATGTTAAGTTAAATAAATACTTTTTTTATGTCTCTTTATCAGGATCGCTGTAACCATCTCCAAATAGACTGTTTTCCACAAAACTAAAAATGTATTGATTTTTTTTTTTTTTAAATAGGAAATGTACACGTCATTACATGGTGTTATTGCATTCCTTATACAAGGTGTGGGCTGGGTCTGGATTGACTTCCTTTCAAGTCAGTCTGGACTTTGACTTTGCTGTAGATGCTCTCCGCAGCTGAGCAGCAACCAAGCTGTGCCTAAGCAGTGCCGCTCACATCGGCAGTTTGGCTCCTCTAACCTGTTAATACAGGCACCAAAATAACTAAGAGGTCCACAATGCTCATGTAGACAGTGTGGTCCATGTGTGATTGTGCACTGATGCTGGGCTTGTCATGAAGCTCGTTACTTGAGGTAACAACTTGTTTATTACACCCCTTTTGTTTTGTAGTTTTGACAGCCATTCCCATCAATAATAAACCCATCAGTTTACTCGCTGAGTTCATTTCTGAGATTTCTGAAAATAGACAGACCCCCGGGTTAGCCAAACTCAAAGGAGAGGACTAAGGTCAACTGTATAATTTGTATTATTTTGGGTGTGCTCACTTTTTGTTTTACCTCCAAATAAAGTCAAAAAATGAGCTCCAGCTCTAAATCAGTACAGAAGTAACAAACTTTGCTTTGGTCCACTGAGACTGCAGACAAGGCTCTTCACTCCAAGTTGCCCATTAGCGAGGGACCTCCAATATGACTGCTGGAGGGCCCATTGCATCACCTGAAAGAGTTTTTTGGGCCTCTGGTTCTGATACTCTCTAGCTGCTTAGAGGCAGTAATGATGGTTATGCAAGCTTTATTTTCTTGCGCTTCCTGCATATTTCATCATGCATTCCAAAGAAAGCTCCAATCTTGGAGCTGTAAACGTTCATTCTCTTTGTAGTCTGCAAGTCAGCACGCCTAACAAATGGCAGCTCTTTTTCTTTGAATTCCCTCCGTGCACTTTTGCTTTGATACACACTGCTCTGCATATTTTATTCACAATGCTGACTCTCCTGTGCAAACTCAAACTCCCTGACTCGCTGCTGTGTTTTAGCTCCGCAGCCATTTGAGGAAAAATGAGGTTCCGTATCGCATCATTACCCACACTGTATTCCAGATTTTGTGAAGCTGCTCTTGCCTCAAATTGCGTTCTGTATGGTCCAGCTGGTGGCTGCCACTAACTCTACTCCTCCATCCCTCCCTAGAGTACCACTCTGATCCTCTGGGTGCCTCTGATCGTGACTTGTATCATCCAGATGGTGTTTTCCGCCCGCTGCTCTGCTGTGTGTGCTTCATTCCTGGGTCTACCTTGCTGCCCATACAGGAAAAGAACCAGAGACTTCGGCAGAGCGGTGAGATTTCCACTGAAACATACATTGTGCTGCTTTAAAGGGACAGTTCACCTCAAAATCAAAAATACATATTTTTCCTCTTTCCTGTAGCGTTCTTTATCAGTCTAGTCTGTTTTGATGTGAGTTTTAGTTGGTGTCTGAAATTATCAGCCATAGAGATGTCTGTCGTCCACCCAATATGTGGGAACTAGATGGCACTCTGCTTGTGGTGGTCAAAACGCCAAAAAAATACATTAGAAAAAGTCAACAACAATTTCTCTTTCCCAAAATTATGACCTTGTAACTCAACATAATCCACAGACCTTGTTGTGTAAAGTTTCATGTAGGAACTGTTTTCTTTCTGTCCAGCTACACCTGACAACTGTATCACTGTGCAGAAGGAGGTGTGCATCTACGCAAAGACAAGAGGCTTATGCTTGCAACAATGCGAGATGTAAACATGAATGGCTGTATCCTTAGCACTACAACGTGATCACCACTGAGCTTGCAACCAAACTAACTAACTAACCAACAAGCTAGCTACCATATTACACCCACCACCATATCACCGTGCAGAAGGATGTGTGCATCTAATGCTAGCTCACCTAGCACCACTGAACTATCTACTGTTACAGCTTTCCCAAGGAGGATGCCATTAATGTTCACGTATCAATTTACATCTTTCCCTTTCACAAGCACTAGCCTCTTGTCCATGAGTAGATGCACATTTCCTTTGCACAGTGATTCAGTTGGCAGGTGTAGTTCGGTAGTAAGAAAATAGTTCCTACATGAAACTGCTCACAACAAGTTCTGTGGATTTTCTTAAGAAATTTGGTGCATTGGTCATTTCTGGAAAGAGACATTGCTATTGAGTTTTTCCAATGTATTTTTTGGCACTTGGAGCACAACAAGCTGAATGCCATCTAGCTCTATTATTTTGGAGAGAATGTATACATCTATATGGCTATCTCCAAAACTCTGCAACTCACACCAAAACTATATATAGACTGATAAAAAGCACTACAGGAAATTGAAAAAACATTTGATTTTGGGGTGAGCTCTTTCTTTCCAAAACAGAATTCTTCACATGGTGAGACTGTTTTTCATAGAGACGTATTTTAAAATGAATTTAAAAACAAATTTCTCTGTTTGCGTAGATCAATGTGGTGAGGCCAATAAAGGAAGCTTCGACCTCTACTTACATTGAACCTTCAACACGCTACTCTGAACCTCCAACACACCGCACAGAACTACCAAGAAGGTCCCACGAACCTCCAAGACGGAATACTGAACTTCCACGACAGCAGCGCAGACCCCCTCCCCCTTCTCAGCCTCCTCCCCGTCAGCATCAGAGTCTTCCTCCCTCGGAGAGGCGGCCTCGTCGCCAGCCGCACAGAGAAAGGTCAGACAGAGAAAGGCAAGAAACGAGGGGTGGCAGCCAGCAAAGGGCACCAGAGGAGCACCAACTGCTGGAGAGGGGTACAATGGAAAGGTCCAGCTTCTGGATTTAGGCACATTTGACATGCCAAAGCTTCTTGAAGACCAAATGTTGTGAGGGTACTTTATTGCTATAATACTCGGATTCAAACTTCATACTCGCAACCCATCAGTACTTCAAAATTATGAACTCTGAGCTGGAGATATTTTTTGTCAGTGCTGATGTATGAATTTTCTCATGCTTAGACTTTGCACAGTGTGCAGGATCCCAGTGACTGTGTCTGCTCTTGGATTTCTGTACTGATGAGGGTCAAATTATTCAGATGAGGCAAATTCTCTAATGTGAGAACATAGTGCCAATCGCTGCTTGTACAAGAAATCATTCAGAGTTAAAAGAATAGTTTAACATTTTAAGTAATGCTCTTTGTAACTTTGTTGCCGAGAGTTAGATGAGATCAATACCATTCTCATGTTTGTGCGTTAAGGACAGAACTGCAGTGAGGACATAGTTAACTTAGCTTAGCATAAAGACTGGAAGCAGCTGTCTCCAAACAACTTTAAAGCTCAGTTCTTAACATGTATGTCTTGTTTATTTAAACTGTAGAAAAAGATCTAAAGTCAACACATTTTTGTCCAAAGTTTATGATCTTTTCATTGTTTCTACATCATTTTATTTTTCATATAAAGTCAGGAGTTAGGCCTAATTAGCTTAGCTTAGTTTAGCATTTAACTAGAATCAGGGGGAAACAACCAACTAGCTCTCTCCAAATAACTCAATTGTTATCATGTTTGTCTATTTATTTTAACTGTATAAAAAGGTGTAAAGACAACCTGAAATCTTGTTTAACAGATAACCGATTATAATATGTACAAAAGATGTCAAGACAGTATTTTGGTTTTGTTTTTTCTCAGAGGTTTATAATCTTTACACTTCAGTTTTTGTAGAGATGGAAGTTAATTAGCGTAGCTTAGCTTAGGGTAATATGAAACTGGAATCAGGTAAGGAACCGCTAGCTTGTCTCTGTATAAAGTTATCAGCACTTCTAAAGCTTACCAATTAACAATATGATTGTCCTTTGATTAATTTGTGCACAAGTGGAAATGTAAATGAAAATGTTATAATGCTTTCATGGTGACAAGACTCCAGGAACCAAGAGCTGATAACAGCACGTTACTTCCTGTAAAACCACAACTTATCATTTTAGCATTTTGACTTTTGTACATTTTTTTCACTGGTACCAGTATTATTATTATTATTATTATTATTATTATTATATATATTTTTTTTTTTATTTTTTTTTTTTAAATGGCTTGGCTAGTTTTTTCCCTTGCTTTCATTTTATGCTAAGCTAAGCTAATATTCTCCTGGTCCTAGCTTCACATTTAGAGCACATAGAGTGGTATCTATCTTCTCATCTAACACTGGGTAAAACAGTGATAAAGTGCGTTTCCTAAAAATCTGGAACCGTTCTTTTAATTTTTGAATTTACACATGTAATAGAGGTAGTGGAAAATGTGTGGTTCTTAGCAATGAATACAATGTGTGTATTTGGGTGTGCCTCTGAGCTTTTATCTGTTTTTATGGCCTGATTGAATAATTGAAAATCGAGTGTGTGTGTGTGTGTGTGCATTCTGCTGTTAGGTCAAGAGACACTTGTTTCAAGAAAAACTAGATCTGCCAGTTTTTGTATTTATTAACTTTAGTCAACAAGCAAATAAAGTTTTTATTCAAAATTCTGCATCTAGGACGTGTGTTTGGGAACAGCTTGGTTTAAAATGCGGTAATGGCAGTAGCTCTAGTGGCCTGACAGGAATGACTGGTTACACTAACATGCAGACATCCTGACAGGTTGGTGCAAACACATTCACCCACGTCCTGTCAGGGGTATGTTAATGAGGACCTACAGTGTACCTGACAGGCTGCAAGTGCATTACTGAAATGTTCAGCTGTCAGACCAGACATTAGCCTCAGCTGCTCGGCTCCTTAATGCATTCCATACAAATAACCAGAAATGAGTAAACAGTCCACACGTGCAGCTTTGAAACACATAGGTATATTTCGATTTCCAACGGAACAAACATGACATCCTCACCTGAGGTTTTCATGCAACAGAAAAGTAGGAAGGAAAGGGAGGTAAGGGGAGGAAGAAAGAAAGAAAGAAGGGAGTGTATTTATTCAACACAAGATACCAGTTCGTCAGAGGCAGTAAGAATAGAAAAGGGTTAAACTGTAGATCGGGGTAAGCAACTGTTGTTCCTTATCCTACCAGCAGAAGGCAGTGACACAATAGGATCCCCAAAAGCAGAGGTGCGGCTGGTTAGGAAGCTCCTGTGCAAATGTTTGGTACACCTCAGTCTTAATGTTGTGTGAAAGCAGCTGCTCCAGCACAGCTCTCATTTCATTTTGCCACCACTGCACACACTAATTCAATTTGTGAGGTAGTGAAATGTTGGGTAACACACATATGTTGGGGCTGATATTTTTGAAAAACCTCATGTTTGGCAGCTAAGACAGAGGCTTTTCTCTGACTTGCCAAAACAAATCTTATCCCATTCAGTTATTTTTATCTCACATGGCAGACAGAGAAATCATTTTGTGCCAGGGTTTTACTCCTCACCTTCCACACTGTGTAAAGCGAAGCCTCACTAAACCTCCTTTATGGGGCTGCTAACCCGCCTGAAATAATTGTATTAGTCTGGATTTCAATGAATGAATGGTTTCAATGTGCCATTTCAAAAGGATTTTCTCACACAATTATAGAGCAAACACTGAACATTAAGGTTGGAGCTAATTTAAAATGTTTTATATAATCTGAGGGGGTTTTAATCAATAACAATACAATATATTTTATAAACTAATATTTCTTTACTGTAAAATCTTAAATTACTAGTAACTACAGTTCTCATGTAAATGTATTGCAGTAAAAAGTACAATATTTGCCTCTGAAATGCAGTGGAGAAGTGTAAAGTAGCATGAAATGAAAAGGTACAGTAGTATTGTACTTAACCCTTTGAAATCCAAATCAACATCACTTTTCTTGTGCTGCATTCAGACACACAAGCATTTAAACCTTTGACCAAATTGAGCGAATTGGTTTGATTTACTTCCAAAAACATGTTGAAAAAGGCAATGAGCAACTTGGGAAGAAATGTTTCGCAAATTGCAAGAATTTAGTAGATTTAAAAAATAATTTTTGGAAAAGCTAGAGAAAAATGTCCAGAAAACTATTATATCCTAACTAGTATACTGTATGTAAATTAAATATCTATAATTATCATCACTGTAAATCTAAAATATTCTCAGGTTTTGAATTCATTCATTCATTCATTGCTCGTAACCGTTTGTCCTCGTAAGGGTCGCAGGGGGCCTATCCCAGCTGTCATTGGGTGAGAGGCGTGGTACACCCTGGACAGGTCGCCAGACTATCGCACTCACATGCACACCTATGGCAATTTAGAGTCACCAATTAACCTGACATGCATGTCTTTGGACTGTGGGAGGAAGCCGGAGACCTGGAGAGAACCCATGCAGACATGGGGAGAACACACAAACTCCGCACAGAAGGGCACCCCAAGGTCCCAACCTGGATTCAGACTGGGGCCCCTCTTGAAATCTGCAGATTTGCCCAGATTTCAAAGGGTTAAGTCCAGTAATTGAGAAAATGTACTTAGTTACATTCCACCATTTTTTTAATACCAAAAACATTTATACATTATACTTATACTATAACAGCCTCTAAAAGTAAAGGGCCTTTTGGTCCCCTGCTATAGTGTATGAGTATGTGCAATGTCACCGCCTTTACCCAGCCTGCCCAAAGTCTTAGCTTCTTGACAATCAGAATTTGGGTTGTGTTTAACCTCTAAAACAGAAGATGGCAACAGTGATCTGACTGACTGTCAGACTGACTGAATGGGGGCCCTCAGTTGTTCATGGGAGTGGTGCTGGTATTCTTGCAAATAGTGGCTATGTTTACATGAGCGTGGTATTTCAGATGGAGGTTTTTAAGCATCATATATTCACTTGAGACTGTGTTTTGAAACAAAAAAAATCATTTAAAGTGGAGATTTGATGCCATGTCCCTAATCGTGTGTTCACACCAAACGTGATCACTCGCACTAATACGGCTGCTGAAATGTTTTTTGGACTAGGCCTATATCGCAAATGGCAAATACTCACCCTTAAAAGCTGCGCTGACTGATTTGCACAGCCACAGGAGGCCGTTCCTCAGGCTGCATCAGGGCTCAACAAGCTCCCTGAATGTTTCCGTTCTTTTTAATATATCTAGACAATTTTTTAAGCTCCATCTGCCAGTTTGCTCACTCCCTTCATGTTAGAAAGAGGTGTCATGAAAATTTAAAAAATCTTCAACTTGCACGAAAATACTAATGGCACACATTTCATGTTATTCACATCATTTGCACCACTCATCAAAAATTTGTGTCTATTAAAGTTTTTGAATTGACTTTGTATGTAGTTGCAGCTTGCGAAATGCTTACTTCGCATTCGGTGTGAGCACACCATAAGTGTTCCACTTTCTTGGTGCTTCAAATATTCAGTAAATAAATTACCCTTTGTAACCTGAGCAAATTAGTTTGATTTCTTTCCAAATCATGGGGGACGATCATCAACGAAATAAAGAAAGACCTAAAAATTTGCAAGAAATTAGTAAAAAGTACAAAAAAATACCTGAAATTTATTAAAAGTAATTAATTAAAATAAAAATGATATTATTATTATTTATAATAATAATAACACATTTTTAAGAAGATTTGACCTGGAAAAGGGTATAAAAACTATAATAATTTGTAACATAATTTTACATATACAATTATGATAATTATAAATACAGTTTCCCCCCAGCCTTTTTTCCCTAGATTTTTTAAAACTAATTTTCTAGATCTACTAATTTCTTGCAGTTTGTGAAACATTTAAAACCCAAAAATAGCAAGAAATTAGTCAGATAAATTATAAGGAAATCATCTATAAAATAAACATAAAAATAAAAGTAAACAATAAAAACAAACAAGAAAATTACCCGAAGTAAGTGTGGAAAATAAAAGAATATATGGTTTTTTTTTCGTTAACATAAATTTATATCTAAAATTATATTGATTATAAATATTTTTTCTGGACATTGTTCCCTAGTTTTTGTTAGTTTTCTAGTTTTCTGTCACATTTTACTAATTTCTTACAGTTTGTGGGACAATTCTTGCCAAGTTTGGTCATTGCTTGTATTCCACTATGTTTTTGAAAGAAATCAAACCAATTGGCTCAGGTTTCAAAGGGTTAACAAAGTGCTAATGTAAACACAGCCTCTGATCTCTGTCACATTACAACATATGTTTGGAACCCTGAAAACTTTAATCGGAACAAGCGTGTGCACTTTCTCCTATCTCGGGAAACATGTCCCTTCATCTAACTGCTCCGTAAGCAGATTAATCCAGGAGGTTATAAAATCATTCAGCAAGATAGTGATGAACGAGCCCTTAGTGAGTTCTCTGTCTGTCAGAGGAAAAGAGGGAGGGGGAGAGGGACGATGGGCTTAAGGAGGTGGGAGGGTTTTTCCCAAAGCAAGACAAATACTCAATCATTTCTGCCTGGTACAGAGCTGAGGAGGCTGCAGAGCTACAAAAAGATACTGCTGTGTGTTAACTGTTTTTTTGTGTGGATTTTGTCAGTTCATAGGATCATGCAGTATAGTGACAGGTTACGACTATCTTAAGTTTACTGCTCGTCGTTAAAGAACTTTAAAATACTTACAAATTAAGAAACAACACAACATGATAATACTGTAAAAGTTAGCCTCGAGCACACGGTGCATATTCACATGCACACACACGCATTCACACCAAATGCACAGCCATACTTTATAAACACATGGCGGCTCGAACGATATGTGCTACTGGTGTCGTTGATCAAATGCATTACAGGATCCCCTTAGAGTTTCATAATCCTTCACTGTGACAGACCCACAAATCCCCCCAAAAAAGATCAATCTAAACTCACATTTTCTCTCTCTCTCTGTCACTGTAAACTGGAACACGGTCATTTGTAACGTTTCAAAGTAAAAACACAATAATAAGAATAAAAATGAATAAATAAAATGACAGGAAGGAGGAAAACAATATGTACAGATGAAAAAAAAAAAAAACAATTAAGAAACATGCCAGTAGATATCAATAAAAAGCTAATGGGATCTTAGGCCTTTCTTTTTCTCAGCGAAAGATCATATAGCATGAAATCCCAATAACCCCCACCCACCTCCACCCCAACCACCCGTCCAGATTACACCAGGAAGCTACGCTACATAATACTGCCTTTCAATGCCAGAGTGTGCACCATACATGAAGACAAACTTCATCTTATGATATACATAGACGTACAGTATATACATGATATACATATGTGTTGGAGGACAAACTGAGTAATCCTCACCCTGCAAAAAATCCACTCTTTGTTACAAGCTCCCCTGGAAATCCGTGGTTCCAGAGAGAGAGAGAGATATTCGGGAACATTAACGCCACTGATCATTAAATGTATGCATGTCCCTTCATATTTCCCAAATATAAAAATGAAAGTAAAATGATAGCGATGGCTTTTCTTATCTTCCTTAAAATCCCTCCTGCATCCTCGCTCACAACAACTAACAAAAACAAAAAAAAGAGATGATATGAGAGACGAGAACCATCATGCATTGATTTGAGTGACTGTTTCAATAGCAACAGAAATGGTGAGGAAGAAGGGGTCGTAGCAGGGCGGGGATTTCAGAACTGGGAGGCTGAACTTGGGTCACACTGGAGTAGCCGCACAATGGAGGGGTCGCTTTTGGCACCTTTGATAAACTCCTCCAGGGACAATTTGCCTGCAGGGTGAAAGAGAAAAAAAGAGACAAAAATAGCCATTATTTTGAAGGATTATGACCGTTATTCGTGTTGCAAAATGCCTGTTTGATTTCGTCAAAGTTACTAATAGATTGATGCTTACTGCATTCACTATTTATTGCCTAAAATGTCTTCTAGTGAACTGTTTGGCTGTAGAGTTTGTGAACAAGAAGTGGACGCCATGCTGTTTCCTGTATTGTAAAACAGAAGCTTAAATAACTAAGATCAAACAGTAAAACTAAGCAGCTCTCCTCAAATACAGTACAAACCAAGATTCTGTTACTGAGTTGCCTATTTCTTGACTAAAATGATTTCAGAAACATATTTTTACTGTAGCTAGCTGCTGGCACACTCCTGCTTTGCAAAAAAAGATGGGGTCCACTACTGGTTTGGTCCACTGTATGAGCTAAACCAATAGTTCACCTTGCAGTATTTAGCATAATGCATATTGCTTTGGCTCAGGGGGTAGAGTGGTTGTCCATCAGTCTGAGGGTTGGTCGTTCCAACCCACTGTCAAAGTGCCTTTTGGCAAGATACTGGACCCCAAATAGCTTTTGATGGCTGTGCCAATAGTATAGAAATGTGTGTGTGAATGGGGTCAATGGTGCCTGTAGTGTATTGTGCTCTGAGTGATCGCTAAGACCAGAAAAGCACTCTATAAATGTCGTCCATTTACCATTAGTAAGATAAGAGTGGCTATTCACATGCAAAACATTTAAATGAACCACTCACTTGAAGAAAGCCTAAACTTTAGACGTGTGGCATTTTTTCCCTCTGCTTTAGTGTACAGTTTATACAATTTTTTTTCACAAAAATATGTTATTTGAAAGCATACAGCAGAATGTACTACCATACAATATAATACGATACGATACGATACGATACGATACGATACGATACGATACGATACGATACGATACGATACGATACGATACGATACGATACGATACGATACCATTATTGTCCCTGTTGGAGAAAATTGTATTGGCACTGAGGACGTTTTATTGTATATAGGCACTGGAGTGCTGCACTGGAGATTTATATTTTATTTTATATAAAAACTTAATGTATGCACCACATTTCAAAGATTATCCCTGATAACTGTCACATCACAACCCCCAGCCTATTCACCATCATTATTGAGGTCCATTTGTCTGAAGATCTTGTCTGTCCTCTTTTCTGGCGTGGATTCATCCTCTGGCATCTTCATCACAGATGACACCATCTTGTAGATGGCCTGAGACAGAGCAAGGGAGAGGAGGAGAGTGACAGGGTGGGGGAGGGAGAACAGAAGTGAATTGCAGCAGGGACCCACTAAGAAGAGGCAGCAGGAAAAGAATTAAAAACACAAGTGAACTGAAAAACAAAGTCAATGTGGCTGTCAAGATGCTGGTAAAAACGTTTTGTGAAGTGAGAACCTGGACAGCTTGTTCACAAATACCCACGCAGGGTCTGTATGGCTAGAAAATCACGCCATCATACTGCAGTGACACAGATCACATACATGTGCCAGCGGGGAGGATGTTACAGGCAGCGTTTACTGTATTGATCTGATACATCTTTATCCGTTGACGGATACCAGCACCTCCCGTCCCCTGACAGCAGTAAATTAACCTCTGCAAGTTAGCACAGAGAGGAGTATCAGCTCGCCTCGGACACCCATCTACAATCAGTTTACGTGCACAATAAATTATCTCCACAAGGAGAATAGTGTGTTTGAACTGACTGTTGATCAATGTGACAGCAGCACCCTCAGATGAGAAAGTAGACTGCATGAAATAAGCCCTCTGTGCCTTTTGGTAAGACAGCAGTAAAATTTTATCTCCTTGTCTATAGAACGAGTTCATATCTTTAATATTGAAAGACAGTTTTCAGGCTTTAGTTTATTATTCCAACACAGAGAAATGTTTTAGAAAGCATCAGAATAAAAGACCATAATGCCAGATTAACCTTTTGAAAAAAAAAATGGTTTGATTTCTTTAAAAAAAAAATGGAAAGAAAACTGAGCAATGAAAGAAGAAATGGTAGTTAAAGCATAGTAAAAACAGTTAAATAGTAAAAACAAAAAAACTAAAAGGAAAAAATAGTGCTTTAAAGTTTATAATAATTTTGTAACAATTCTAAGTAATCAATAATGTTTATTATAATATAGTTATATATATATATATATATATATATATATATATATATATATATATATATATATATATATATATATATATATATATATATATATATATATATATATATAAAACTATTTTTTCCCACTTTTTCCAACATTTTTCTCTATTTTTTTTTTTTTAATTCTAAATCTACTAATTTTTTGCCATTTGTGGATCATTTCTTGCCACGTTGCATATTGCCATTTTTCCCCATGTTTTTTGTAAGAAATTGCACCAAAAGTCTCAAGTTTCAAGTTTAACTTTTTAAAATAACATTAAGTGTGAGAGGAGAAGAGAGAGGGGGAATGTCATGCACCACAGCCTCTGTACATGGGGTGCCTGTCTCACCAGGTGAGCTAGCAGGCACCCTTGTTTCAAACAGTTAAATACTTGTGAAAGGCATCTGAGAGCATCACAAGCAAAGTGATGTTGCTGTAGGTTTTGAAGGGTTACGTCAAAGACATGTCTCCATGTCATTTGATTAGTGTGGGGATATGTTTTTTTTGTCGGATAATGTTGTGTAAAAACAAATCTGACCTCCTCTATAAGGACAGTCTCTCTCTCTCGGTGTACAATGACACAATGGGCCCCTCCTCTCTCATCCAGTGGTGCGTAACCTCAATTAGCTGGAGGATAATCCCAGTATTCTGCACACTCAGGGATAAACTCCTGGTTATATTTAACTCGCTAATCTATGAGAACCCAGCAGCACACACACCACAAACACACACAGAACACACAGCGAGATCTTCCATCCAGTGTCGACATATGAGGCTCTCTTTGTCTTCTCTTAAAGAGTGACGGGATTACATACAGTACTAATGTAGCAGTGTGCTTAACAGCCTTAATGCAAACTGTTGACTGTGCTAATGTTGCAGTCAGCACATTACAAGTATGCCTTTTAGAGTCTTTGCACATTGGTGCTTGAGCCTCTTTGCACATACTTGTATTACATTACATAATTAAGTGTAAAAGAGCTCTGTCCATTCCTGTTATTGCAAAATTCTTTTTTTTTTTTTTAATAAAAGGACAGCTAAGTTTGCTAACCAAGAGATTTGTGAGATTATTTGGGGATCTCCTGCCACTATACACATGTTTCATTTAAAAAAAAAAATCCCCTTGTGACTGATATTTTAGATCTTCTTGTTAGAGATTTGTGCCTTCTGTATTAATCTCAAAGGAAATCCAGTCTATCTTTAAAGGGGAAGTCTGCTGACTTAGACATCAAGTACAACTTGTGTATAATGAGGAGTATGACTCAGCATGTAAAAATTCCCTCTGAGAAAGTAACTCAAATGATGTCATCGGTTACATTGGTGAGGGCTTGTAAACGTTTTTATGGCACTATATTGCCTTTTTGTTTAGAAGTTTACTTTTAGCACCCGCGGTGGCAAGCCTCTTTAAGTGTCAATATCGACAACTTAAAGAGGCTTGTGTAAATGTGAGATGCAAACTTTAATGGCATCCTCCTCAGATGAGATGTAACTAGCTAGCTCAGTGGAGCTAGGTGAGCTAGCAGTAGCCAACGTATCTCCAACACTTGGCAACTCACATCAAAACTATCTAGATTAATAGATATTACTACAGGTAAGGGGAAAAATAAAGTATTTTAAATTTTTGGTTTAATTGTCTTTTATGGCATTTATTGCTACCAACCATGCCATGCTGGCATGTCTGTAAAGGGGCTAAAATAACACTTCAAAATTAAGGCAAATTTTGGTGAGGGAGGGCCCTGTCTAAATGAAAATGGGTGCTATGGATACCCAGGAGTCTCTACTAAACTGAAGAGGGTTTGTTTGCAAATGTTTTGTTCCTTTCAATGTTCTCTTTCAAATGAAAGCTGTTTTTTTTTTTTAAGAAAAGGACAACCAGCCTATTTGAGCATACCAGTCGGTGATCCTTTAACTCTCATATTGATATACTTTTCAACTAGCCTTTATACTTCAACAGCAAAATCGAGCCCCTAAAATTCAGTTTTGGCTTTTTGTTTTTCGTGCCACGCCAAGATTTTCAGTTGTCCCTATGAAAAATTCTGGGAGTGCCACCTGAGGCCAGAGAATGCACAGCGACAACAAACAAACCTTTTCAGAAATGAAAAATACCCCACATCCTTTTCAACTCATGTTTTTCCCCCAACTTGCTCACCTGCACAATCTCCAGCATCTCCTCGCGACTGATGTACCCGTTTCCATCCAGGTCATACATACTGAAGGCCCATTTCAGCTTCTGCTCCAGTTTGCCCCGTGATGTCACGCTCAGGGCGATGATGAACTCCCGGAAGTCTATCGTCCCATCGCCGTTGGTGTCGAACGTTCGGAAGACATGTTCAGCGAACTTGGAGGCATCACCATAAGGAAAGAAATTGGCGTAGATTTTCTTGAACTCCTCCACATTCAGGGTTCCGCTGGGGCAATCCTTCAAGAAACCCTAAGGACGAGACGAGACAAGGATGACCATAAATCACGTGAGGACAATTAAATACATCTCTACAACACAAGTTTTACATCAGCAGACCCAAATAAAAACCTTTCATAGCCAGTTGTAACAATCAGGAATCTCATTTCTGCAACCAAACTTCGACTAGTAAATCATTCATGTGATGCTTGATTGTGAACAGATTGAAGAAGTACTTTTTTGAAAGGTGCTTGATCTTAGATAGTTGAAAGCAGTTCTCTCTTCTTTTCAAGGATTCACATTTAATAAAGCAGCATTATGCCTCAGAAGAAAAGGGAAGTAAAAGTCAGGTCAGTCTCGGCCTTTGTTCAGCGGAAATAAAGGTCTTTTTTTAAAAAGGCCTATAAGATTGACCAGAGAGGTGAGAAAGTCATTGTCCAGATGTAAAGGCTGGAATTTCTTCTTGATCCTCATATCTAATATTCTCATGAGCAAAGGTGGAAAGTCAACACAGTTCTGTTCCTAGTAAAACTCTTTTTCATTGCCTGTGTCTTTGACATTTTCTAAAAAAGGCATCACAACTTTTCTTGGATTTATTGCCAATAAAATCTCCCAAACGGCAAGCTGGAGAACTTTTTAGAGAACTCAGGCACTTCAAGATTCAGTATGACTTCTCCATCATCCTGGATCTCCTAATCTTCTGAAAGCAGCCATCATGACCACTGACAGCGTGAACAGACCCGGGGTCAGGGAGGCTTAAGTGACAGGTTAGGGGGGGTGACGGTTTAACATGTACAGCTCTTATTCAGGACAGCTTGCACAGCTGTTCCATATGTTTAATCCATGCATAAAGCCATATAGACACCGCACAAACACACTATCCATTCACACAAGAGGAGATCAGTCTTGCGGTCGAGGTCACTGTGGAATCCTCATCATGGCAAGGCTTAACAGACTGGGAGCTGATGGTGCCCTGCTTAAAACTGAGACAAACATTATCACATTCAAGGCTGCTGTCATAACACTGATTAGTGTTAAAACATGACTGTACCAAGCCCCCAGGAACACTGACAGGCTTTGTAGAACATTTTACATGGTGGCCAAAAGAATCATTACACTGTCAGGGTCTGTCTATTGATGCCTTAGGGTCGAAAAATACTTTTTCTCTATTGACTTACATTAAAAAAGGGATGTCTGTAAATCTGTGGATACATTTTTCTGACTGTCAATCTCCCCAGAAAGTGACTTGTTTAACTATCAGGATTTGATCCGTTCAGTCTGATAACATTTAAGCCCAGGCCACTTTGCTTGCATGAGCAGCGCATGTGCATTGTGGAATCTATTGTTTTTTATTTTGGTGCCCATGTTAACAGGTTAGGGCAGCCACACTGCTGCTCATTTTGGCTAAAGACTAAAAAGACACCTGTTTACTAATATGTTCATGACCAGGGACTTAAGTATAAGTAGTCCATGTAATGCAACTGTTGTAGAGGACCATATCACAAAATGGCATCACTCGATGAAAAAAAAAAAAAAATCTAAAAAATTTAGTGAAATATATGACAAGTTACATAAACCCCAAATATTTCTACAGTCTGTAATGCATACACTTGATATTTATACCCATAAAAATGCAATTCTATCTTTATCATGGTGCCAAAGTAAAAGTCGGTACCAAATACAGTCTATGATACCAACCAAACTATACCAAAATTATAAGCTTCCTTGAATAAACCATGAAAACTAATAACGTACTATTAAAAACAACAAACAAACAAATGAATATTTCTTATTTTCTTTGGTATTGTTTTATCATATACAGATGCAGTGATGATTGCTGGGTAATGACTGCATGTTGACGTCCAGTCGCTATTTGAGACCGTGAGACTGCAGCTGGTGACGCGGAAAATCTGTCAACACTGATGAGCTAAGGACACCTAGCGAGCAGTCAGGGCCATTCAAACACAAAAGTGGTTGCAAGAAAAGAACAGGAGGAGAGGGCTGCACAGCTCTCTAAACTGAATGTTGTTTTTTACAAGACAGTCGCCAGCGCATGGACAAGCCCCTTGCAGTGTGTGTCACCATCATGGAGCAGGTAAGCTAACGGTAGCAGCAAGCTAGATAACAATGGTCTTAATAATTGTAACATTTGGCTGTTGTGTTATATATAAATTTTAAGACAAAACATACATGTATTATGTAGGCTAAGTTGTGGGCTGCTAATACATTAATGTCTCTACCAGGTGGCTAGCCAGTTTTTGAATTATTATGTTAAGCTAACTAATAGCCTGAAAGATGCTAGCTGCTCCTAGCATTAGTTAACCGTTATAATTCTGTATTTCAGGTCTAACCAGTCAGAGACAGAAGCATTCATATAGGTGAGTACAAGTGTTTTTTCAGTGCGATTTGGGGTATCTGTTGGGCCGCCGTGCCCCATTTTGTTCAAAGCTTTTCATTATTTGGGCATCGGGTTGCTGCTGAGCACTTGTTTCATTGTGTGTGTGGACTTAAGTGGGTAAACGCTGTAGCTGGCCCGTTTTCAGGACATGGTGTTGTTTGTTGAAAACTTTTGCATCTCTTTACTAATACCAAAAATACCTGAGAAGTCTGTGGTCATTTCAGCAGACAGTAACATGGGCAGCTGCTCTGCTCTCACCTGCTTGTTGTCACATTTGTGAACTTTGACTGTCACAGCATTATCAATGCTTCTGATCATTTTCTCTGTGACCTCTGAACTCTGCAAATAAAATAGCCTAGGTGACACATCCCCAAGGGCAAATCCAACACGTTTGGTAATGTGTATAAATAAGCCTAATTGTGTGTGCATATTTCAGTGTGTGCTTATATTGTATAACAAATATAATCATTCTTATAGCCCTTTCATTTTTTTTGAAAGGGCTTTGAAATTATGCATATTTTATTATTTGACAATATTACTGTTGCAATAATGTGTAAGCAGCATTTTGATGTTCAGGTAGATCAAGGTGGAGCTAATATTCAACTGCTTTATAAACTGTTTGAAATCTATAAGAATGCATCATATTTTATACAATGATCATATACTTTACATGAAAATCTGCAAAGTATAGCTGCTAGCCTACCGTAAAACTTCATTAGCCTGGGCTGTTATTTGCTTAAATCACAGAGCTCAACAGGTTTATATTTGGGACAGGCATCTATATAAGATGTGCTTTTAATTCCTCTCACACAAAACTTTCTCAGCAAAGATGGAAATACAATTAACGTATTTATTTAACCCTTTGAAACCAGGGCAAATTGGCTTTTTTTTTTTTTAAACACAGGAAGGGTTTATAGGACACCAAAACTGCAGCAGTCAAATTATTCAGAACATTTAATTTCATTACAGAGAACACAGATTATTATACAGCTCTGTCTAAAACAAAATATTCTGCCATCCTTCCCAAGTTTGTGCAAAAAAAAAAAATTGCAAGAAAAAAGGTGAAGCACAACTCAAGTTTTTTATTTTCATCCAACCAAAAGAAATCGGCAAATTTAGAAATTTTAGTAAAAAATACATTTCTCAAGTCATCATAAACAGGGCAACAAAACAAAAAGAGTTTCGGTTTACTATAAGTTTCTTTCCACTTCTTAATTTGTAATATTAAAGTCCAGCCTGTGTTTACAGTATGTACAGTAGTTTATAGGTATTATGTACATATATGTACATATCCTACCTTGTACCACTCCTGCAGCTCATGGTCGGAGAACTCGGTATTCTCCCGGAGGTCCTGCAGCATCTCTGGCCGCAGCTTGCTGTTCTGTTTCCCCATGGCAACGGGACAGGACTCTTGGTTTCCTTGACAACAATAGCGACTACAGCACTAGCCAGGCCGCTTTTCCCACCTGTCAATCAGAGACAAAGAAACAGGAGGTCAGCAACAATTAAGCAACCGGGAGGATGACCTCCTGTGACAAATGAGAAGTGAAATGCAGTTGGTCAGCAAACAGTGGCACGCTACTGGAGTCACCCAGTGGCCGTCAGCAGATAAAAAAACAAGAAAAATGAGATAGGAGGATTCTTAAAGCAAGACTACACAGCGGTGACAGGTGAAAAAGGCCTTTAAAACAAATTTTAAAAAATGCTTTCTTGATTACAGTTCAGCTGCAATACACAGAGGTTGAGTTTGTGCAAATTAAATGACCAAGCAAACAACAGAAAAATACCATAAGGCAGTTTCCTTACAAGATGTCGACAAACCAGCAACATGATTTTGTCCACTCACACAATTCAGTTTTTAAAAAAATGAAATCAAAGCGAGCCTTGTCACAGTATTGTGTCTTAATCCCCTTCACACGAGATCTTATGCAACGCCACAAGTCTCCAAACTGCTGCATCACATTCGCAAAACATTAAATAATCCCAAATGCACCCCTGTGACGTCAAGCGCTAGCCCACTGATCACATTTATGGGTTTATCTGGCCAGCTGTGTGTTTGTGTGTCAAATCAGCTGTGGTGTGTGTGTGTGTGTGTGTGTGTGTGTGTGTGTGTGTGTGTGTGTGTGTGTGTGTGTGTGTGGTGTGTGTGTGGTGTGTGGTGTGTGTGCCCAGATCTCCTAATCTGCATCTCAGCTCATCCTGCCTGACAAAACACGATTTCAGAGAAGCAACGTGCATGCTTTAAGGGGTTATTAAAGGATAAAACACACTCAGCATTAAAAATTATGAAAACAATCCCTTAATTTTTACCCCAAAATGCCTTAATGTCTTGATTTTTTAACTTACAGTGAAAATGCAAACAATGATAATTTTTGGTCAATTTTAAAGGGCTTTTCCATTTTAAATTCCCTTAGACTCCTTTAAAAATACCCTTTGTAACTGAATGAAAAAAAGAAGTCTTTTTAAGGTACACATTAAAGCATTTATGTAATGTAATGTAAAAGATAATGTTTTTTAAACTGTTCGAATAATCCATTAAAGTATAGTAATGTATTACAGACCATTAATTTATCTATTAGTTATTTTATTGTTGAGATTGAATTTACACCTGAATTACAAAACTATCATCATTTTTTTCAGGATCTAAAATCCACATGTAGCAATTACAGGATAATAGCATATGTTTCATTTTTATGGTAAAGTTGTTGAAATAATGGTCTGTGAAATTGCAAGTTAAAAAGGACCTACAGCATCAATAAATTAACAAACTGTCTCAGCATTATTAGACTTTACAGCAGAAATGAACATGTTAGCAGCTTGGTACAATAGTGTTGTTGGTCTCTGTAGCTAATTTTCATGGTGAAATTATACAACTCACCCATGTAGATATTATTAAGTTTTACATGTAATTAAGGCCGTTGCTGCTTTGAGTGAAAAGTGGGTACCATCCTTACACAAGTCGCTGTCATGGCAACAACGGTTAGGTACCATAACCATGACAGTTAGGAAAAGTATGTTCAGTTTCTCTGATAAGTACATTTTATTTTATTGGTTCAAAGTATTGTTATTAAATGTATTACTTGTGATTATAGTATTACCTTCAGTGAGGTATTTCTATAAGCCCATTTGGGGTTCTAATGTCTTCAGCACCCTGTTTTGCATTCTTGTTGGCCTGTTTTCTGTTGCAGTTTTTAATGATGCAAATAAATGACAATAAAATCAAATCAATACAGTCAATAAAATCCAGAGAATACCTATTGAATCTGAGTTATGTAAACAGTCTGCTAGTAATGGTATTGTTAAATCTTAGTTTACTAGCCTCTATGCAGTACTGAGTGTGCAGTATGTTAGTATGCGATTTTGAACACAGCCGATAGCTTGCTAGCTAACAAGCTAACATGGTCAAAGGGCTGTCCACATCAAGCACTATAACTGTAACCATAACTATACTGATAACAATGAGAGCATCCACACTGATGAATGATAATGTTCTGTAAACAGTGGTGCAGAGCACACGCTATGCACTCTACCCAAATGGATGTTGATGAGCTGCTGAATGCTGTGAGGAGAGTGAGGAGAAACAAACAGAAAACTAGGAGAATACTAAATAACATACAAAATATAAAATACAAATTCAAAATACCCTCACCAAATTCTTCAAAGACGACAATAATTGGGAAAATCAAACACTCTATTTCAAGAGCTGTTGTTTTTTGAAGGCAAGTTTTATTCATATTTTAATATGAGTCAACATTAGTTTGCTGACATTGTGGTGATGCTAAAAGAGGACGTCAGGAAAGACAAAAGCAACCTCAGAGACACATCAGTGCCAGAGAGTGTTTGGTTGCATGTCTCAGGGAAAAATTACAAATAGATGCATATACTAAATGTGCAACTACATAAAAGTAAATGACAGCTACTAGGAACAAAATAATACATTTTTACTGTCAATTGTTGACACTGTTTCTATGCCTTTCGCCATTTACACTAGCCTTGTGACGCAAACATCACAACTCAGCAACTCGGGTATTATCAAAATTCCCCAATTTCCAACTCGTTATTATGACTTTGTTCATGTGCTCGTAACTTGTAAATACAGTAAATATAATATTGCAGAGGAGCACGTCAAGGCAGCATAACACTTTAAACCATGCATATAATCCTTATTTGAGGTGTTAATACCTGAGTACTGTTTGTAAAATGTCATTAGTGTTCATCTGAACACATTTTGGAACTTTGTGTAAACAGTTAGGTGTTAGGTGTGTTTCCAGGGGTGAATCAATGATTAATTTACTTTATTTTAGTGGGATCATAGTGCATGCAGAGAAAAATAATAACAAACTTGTGCTTGTTAACATTGCCACCTTGTACTAGATGGCTAATTAGCCTGTGTTCCACCTTCAAAGCAGTAGCTTCTGTGCATGTGTGCATGAGTGTGGATGGTGATTTGAACTACAGCATCACTGGGGCTTGAACGCCTCCGATAAGACTTGGCCGACTTCTCAGAACTCCGATCTCTCCTCAGTCATGCTAGGTAATTACCACAACCACTTTGTGTGTGTGAGAATGAGCACAGGCCTGGTTTGTTTGTACGAACTCGAAAAAGTCAAACAGTAGTATGCATGTGAGGCGGACCGTGTGCGTGTCACAGGTCTTTATCGCTGCCTGGCGAGAGCTTCAAAACACAGAGACAAAACCACACGTCTGATTATCTCTTTGCTTAGTTAATAAAATCAGACTCATATTAAGTCCTTCATCTGGGCAATAGATGAAAGGCTAGTACACTGACAGTAATGCTTGTAGCTAATTCCCAGGCGACTGAAGGGAGAACTGTAGCCATCAATTATGATTTCCTCCTCTGTGTTTGGGGACTGCACACTTAGGAATTCGGATTAGGAAATAATATAATGGCCTTTTGCCATTTGGCATAAAAATGCAGTTCTTATCCAGACTGTCTTGGTACAATTGTTAAAAAAGCTTGAATGTCTCTTTTTCCTCTCAAAAAACAAAAAATGGTGGTTCCTATCATTATATTTCTTTCCTCTAAACGTTTTCACACCTGGATCAACATAAGTTTTCCTGTGCTGCATTCAGGTGACTTTCACAATTATTTAAGCCTCTGAAATGGTTTGATTTCAAAACAAAACATATTGAACAACTTGGCAAGAAATGTCCCGCAAACCGCACAAAAAAATAAAATAAATGAATAAAATGAAAATGAAGAGAAAGAAAAAAAAACCCAAAAATTTGCAGAAAAAAAACAGTAAAATAAAACAGAAAATTCGCTATGATGGATTATTAGGTATTATCAAAAAACAAGGAAAAATGTCTATAAAAGCTATATTTAGAATTGTTTTAATTATATATTTTAAATTATGTTACAGACAAAACAAAAATCATCTAACTTTTCTAGCACTTTCTTGGCATTTTCTTGTTTATTATTATTGTTATTGTTATTATTAATAATTAATTAATTGATTAATTAAAATTTAAAATTATTATTATTATTTTACTTTACTTATTTTCCTGTTACTTTCTTTTTTACTAATTTCTTGCTATTTTTTGGCCATTACATGTTAAGTTGCTTGTTACCCTTCCATGTTTTTGAAAACAAAATCAACCCAGTTTGCAGGTTTTAAAAGGTTAAATTGACAGCACACATCTCTTTGTCATTCTACAATTGTGTTTGACAAATTACTTTTTCACATGTGAAAATCTGCCGATTTAGTTTACCGTTAATGTGGCAAAATTGGTACACCACCCAGCGCAGCTCAGTCGTCCTTAATCCCCATACACAATCGAAGGACAAAGGCAGACACAAATTAATTTCTCCTCCAGGAGTGTTTGAGTGGTGTCTGCAGCACTAGAGAACTATATATGTGAAATGAGTAGGTCTTGCTTTAAAACAGTAATTTGTGTGTTTTAGTTGAGCAGGCAGACAACAGGCTCAGTGCACCGCTGTGTTTCAGATGAGTGTTTGGAAAACACACCCGTCATACACGCATTGACGCACACACTTTTTAGTACCTGAAGAGATTAATAATAGACGCCCACACGGTCCAATTGGAGAACACAACCAGCAAGCAGCCTGTGTGTGTGTGTGTGTGTGTGTGTGTGTGTGTGTGTGTGTGTGTGTGTGTGTGTGTGTGTGTGTGTGTGTGTGTGTGTGTGTGTGTGTGTGTACAGATGTGGGTTAGGGGTGAATAAGAAGAAAAGCTTGGAAGAGAGGATGAGATTTAATTGGAGAGATAAAGATTCTCTAATTGAAGGAGCTAATGCTTCCTGATGACACACAGACAGAGTACACAGCAAACCATCACCCTAATTGGCTTGCAGCAAAAGAGAATAAAGAATGAAAAAATAGAAAGTCAAAGAAAGTACTAAGTACTTCATCCACAAATGAACTATGTGTCGTAATGAGGGTTTGGTACAGGAGCTTGCATATATATGTACTCTAAAACCTATTTAACACAAAAAATATTTAATTATTTTAATATATTGTAAAATAATACTACAAAATGTTGCATTGAGTGGAAAAAGTAATGCTGATTTACATTTGCGCTCTGTAGTATGCAGTATGTTAGTATGAAGTATCTAGTATGGAGTACAGTGTTTTACACTGATGGGGGGGTTGGACTGCTACCTTTGGTGTCACTCTAATAGCTAATTGTTTCTGCGGGTCCATGAATGCAGCGCAGCAGACAGAGTCCTTTGCAGTTGAATGGAACTCTTGAGGTGGATAACTGATCAGTTCATACGTTTACAGCTGATCAGACTGAAAGATGAGAGGTATATGCAGATTTTTGTAAGTGAAAAAGGGTTGTAGGCCCAGCAGAATAAACGGTTTAGTTTCACTTTTAATGGGCCTGACGTTCTGCTGCGTGTCTCTGCTGCTTCTGGTGTTTTATTACAGCTCTTAATTCACAGTCCAGTTCCACTGAGACTATGGCGCCTCGCTAGTATGCAGTATGTTAGTATGCAGTATGTTAGTATGCACTGTGTTAGTATGCAGTATACAGTATGTAATATACAGTATGTAGAATGTTAGTATGCAGTATGTAATTAAGCGATTTTGAACTCTGTTGATGACTTGCTAGCTAACAAGCTAACATAATTACTTATTTACTATTTACTAATTTGACCCAAACATATAGTGGACTAGAATTATTGCCTCACAGTTGTTTACCTCCGCAAAGAAGTCTTACAGTGCACTTAAAGTTTACATCCATATCAGTGAAAACATGGATGCCACAGACACATATCTTTATGTAGCAGCATAGACGAGTGATATAATCAGCGCAGCTTCAAGATAAGAGTCACCAATTCAGTATCTGACCAAATGTCTCCTGTTGTGCTCCTGAGATATGGCACTGAGCAAAGTGTTTCTGCAGAATATTATTATTTCACAGTGAAGTTGACTTTTGACCTTTTGAATAGGCTATATAATGTTATCACTTCACCATTTTATCATATTAGACATTTGTGACATTATTCCCCAACAAAAAATAGCCCTGTGTTAACTGGTAATCTGTGTTCTACAGTATGATATAAAGTCTCTCCAAAATAAAATTGATGCAAGAGCTTGTTCCATTCAAGTAAAAGGAATGTAGTACAATCTACATTTAGCAAATCAACAGCAAAATAAATAAAACAATGTAAAATTCAAGTCACTTTTAGAAGGAGTAACAAAACAGTTACTCTGTGTTACAGTAACAAACCTCAAATCTAGCAGTCCAACAAAACATTACACTAACTTACAGTATTACACATCTTACAGTAAAATTAGTGCAATTTGAATAACACTATAACTTTTCTCTAACAGAAATAATTATAACTAGTACATTCTTTCTGCATCAAAATAGTCCAGCCTTAACTGGGCCTTCAGGCATACTGCCGCCTGCTGATATGAGTGCTGTATTTTCATATTTATAAGCACATATTCCACTCATTTATAAAGTTATACAAGCTCCTGCACAGCTGACAACCCCATCCTGTAAATGTTTCAAAATAAAATGCATTGTATCAGTGTAACTGATGGCATTCTGTCCACAGAGACACAGTCAGATAGCTTTTGTTTTGAAAGGGAAGCAAGGAAGTTGAGGTAAAACAAACATCATTGTATTTCCTCATCTCTGTGACAGAGAGACTTTAAACTGCAGTATAAAGTGCTATAGAGTCAACAAACACGAGCGTCACGCGTAAAAAACGGCGAGGCACCGTTTCTCTAGATGTTCTGCAGCTGACACGCAGCTCAGATGCTCAGGCCAGCAGTGTGCACGCTCTAACTTGAGCGCCGAAACAAAAACAACACGCTCGGCGCTGCTCATGCTCTCATGAGGCGCGCTGTGTGAAACGGTGCAACGCGTCGATGCCCAGATTGAGTCAACGCGTTGCCCCAGCCCTAGCTGAGATAAACCCGTTTTTCAGGTAATGTGTTGGTCAATCTTGAGTTAATGAATAGTCTGTTCACTGCACAAACCATGGAGTGTAGGTTGGTGCTGTTTGTTGAATTCAACTTGGGAAGCACTCTACATGGATGTTTTTTAGGCAACTGCTGACTGTTTTACAAATGACTTGCAGTGTTTTTCTACCAGGGATGTTGTTTTTTACAGAGACTTAAGTGTATTCCCTTCTGGCAAAGCGTCACCAGAAAGTCATTTTTTTGCCTAAACAGAACCACAAAGTTGTTGGTGCGTAAAAAAAACTTAAGTAGATCTGCTATATAATGATGTACAAACTTGTCCATGGTTTGCTGAAATGTACAACATTTTTTCTGAAGATTGAGTTGCGGTAGGTTGGTAAGAAACACAATTAGTTTCCATGGGACCTCCAGCATGGCTGCAAGAGGAAGGTGTTAAATCATCTGACAGCTGTCTACAGGTCTTAACAAAGCCCCCGGAGACCAAATCACTCTCCACAACAGTCCTATTCTAACACGCTGACCTTTACAAACCACTCTCTCCCTCCCCTTAGTTTTTTTTTTCCCCTTTTTCAACCCAGCTGTGACCTGTGACAGCTCACCACGCTCTTCCCTGCGGGTCTATACAGAAAGTAAAAATGATTCTGTCCTCACTGGCTTTTAATCCCCGCTGTGGCCCCCAAAACCCAAACCCTACTTCCAATCCCTTCGTACCATCCCTCTATCGTTTATCCCTCCATCCTGAGGCACGAATCACTAATCCATCTCTCCAGTCTAAGTGCCCACTGCTTGTTAGCTGCTGTTGTCCAGCCCTGTTGTAAGTCGGCGCGCGCACACACACACACACACACACATACGTGGACTCTGCCCCTTGAACATCTGTTCTAGAGCTACTAAGCGGGTCACCAACCTCTGGGCTGATGATTCCTGCACTGAGGAGAAAGAAGGGAGAGGAGGGAGACAAAGACATGCAGGCAAATGATGTAACACCAAAGACAGAGAAAAAAGGAGGGAAGGTGAGAGGAAATAAGGACAAGAGGTGCTTCCACACAGAGACAAAGAGTGATATCAGGTTGTAAAAAGTCTTTCGCCTAAACTCTTATGTGAGGGATATATGTCTGACAACAGGGTGTTTCACCATTATATTTGACTCACAGAGAGAAACCATTTTAATGAAAGAAATCACTGACAATCTTTCAAATACCTAAAATGTTTAGACTACTGCACAGGGTTTTGTTTGCCAAATTGCTCTATCTCTCTCATTCAAGAAAAGATGAAAACCTGAAGTGTTGGGCTGTAACCCATTACTTAGCAATGCGATTATTGATATATATATATATATATATGTTTAAGTGCAGTTAATGAGAGATTATAATTTGAAATTCAGTCATTAAATTTAAATAATATCCTGTTAGTTTGACAGCTTGGGAATTAGCTTGTATGCTGTCATACCAGGAATCTTGAATTTTATTAGCTTGGGGCTGGACGTGTTCAGCCTCTACTAAAAGATAAGAAATACAATATAAGTCGTCTTACATTAGCTGGTATGCTAACTTTAATTTCTGGTAAATAGCTGGTTTAGTTGGAGGGTAAAGGTGACAGGATTTAGGGACTAACATTGAGCTAAAGTTAAGCTAGCTGTTAACGGTCAGTAAATACAAGACAGTAAAAACATAAACTCACTGCTTGTTAAACCATAATGTCTTGTTTTCTATTTGTGTTCATGTTAAATACAGAAAGTATTTTTAAGGGCACCTTTTGTGTGGGCCGAGTAACGAGCAATTTAACAAGAAACAAATTACTGAGTAGGGGAGACTGGGGGCAAAATATTTAGTTTTTTTTGCAGAACATCATGATGCCACAGTGAAGTTGACCTTTACAAAATGTCATCACTTCATCACTGTATCCTATAAGACATTTGTGTAATTTTTTTTCATAATTAAGCTACATACAAATGATTGAGTTATGGACAAACACATGTTTTGTAAGGTCGCAGGGACTGCTTGTACGAAATTTGAAGAAAATCCTTAAGGCTTTCTTGAGATACTGCATTCACAAGATGGGATGGACAACCCGAAAACAAATTGCCTCTGGCCACAGCCACTGCCGGCGGGGAGGTGTAAAAACTGTTGAGCTATTTGGCTATTTTGTGCTTGTGCTGCTTGTTGACAATCGTCAATTGTTTTTACAAGCTGTAAAAACTAAAGTCTAAGTTAGAGCCACCCTTTGCTCCAACCTCCTGCCCAAAAAAGGTTACTCCTGGCTTCAAAAAACAAAGATGGCAATGTCTAGAATTCCACAGGCTTCAAAACAAAAGTCCACATCCAGTGGATGACATCAAGGTAGCTCGGCCATTATTTATACAGCCCATGGAAACAACACACTTAATCACTTCATTTAAATACCAAGGACAACAGTAAACATCAAAGAACATATATATAGTTAAAACATTTTAATATTCATTGATCAATTAATTCCACTTTAATTAGTCTAATCAATCATATCAAGAATGAGACATCAATGAGGCAGGCATTGACCATGTCCATAATGAGTTTCATGGTTCTGTCTCACTCCTGGTTGGTGCAATTTAAGGTGTTACAATTGCTCCTTTTTACAATTGTTACTCCCCTAACTGCTTTTTGAATGATATATAATGAGTTATTGATTACATTTTTTAGATAACTTGCCTTATGCTGTCCTTATGTAACCCTTTGTTTTTTGTATATTACTACTCTTATTGTGATATTTAATATGAGGTGACTATGCTCGGATTAGGAAGCAGAGTTGGGAAATGTGATAACTTTCTTTTTAATTGTGCAGAAAATTAAAATTTTGGTGATTTTATTTCACCCTGATAGAATTTTTGATGACTCAGAATATTTCTCTAGAACATCAGTAAAACTACTGCGTTATTAAACCTTTTGAAAAAGCTTTATCTTTCAGAGAACAGACTCTGGGTCTGTGACTTGTAATGATAATACGCGAGGGCACAAAGTTGGCTGTGACATGGTGAAAACTTTCAAATAAAACCTTTGAGGGCTGATTCTGAATTTATTCTTCATTTAAGCTGCCAGTAGCTGATATTTGGTGCCAACATTATAATTGGATTTTTTTTTATCAGGCCATTTTATTGCCACAAACCCCCTCAGAAGCACCTTATAGCACATCAGTGGACACTAAAATTAATTTAATTCTTTGAGTTAGGATAGCTGCTCCTTAAGGAGGATCGAAGCAGGTTTCACTGCAGATTTTACAGACTGTTGAGTGAAATCCTCCCACACCAGGCTGCAGTGATTTCTCCAGGCAACCATGTGAAATAAAAAATATTAAAAGTAAATTGACTAGCTGTGGTCAGGGAGGTACCGTCATCATCAGAGGTGGATGACTCTGGTGACACTGGCTAGCCCATAACAACTTTTTTAATAAAAGGCCTGTTATAGCACGTCAGCCCAACTTTTGCTGCTATAAATTAAAGGAGTAAGAAAGTGGTGGAGAACAGACTGAGATGGAAGAGAGGGAAAGTGGAAAAGAGGCAAGAAAAATGTGAAAGAGAGAAAGTCAGAGAGTTAGAGAAAAGATAAGTCCAAAGTCCAATTTAACATTTTAGAGAGCCAGTCTTTTTCTTCACTGTTTAATGTGCTTATAAGACAAGAAAATGCGGCCTTCATATCGCCTGCCAACAGCTCAGTCATTAGGGAGGAAGAGGGATAGAGCGAGGCAGAGGAAAGAGAAGGGAGGATAGACAACGAAGGGAGGGGTTGTTGAAGTGGTATGCGGCACTAGAATAAAGCCGACAGAGCCGTTGCCATGTGAAAAAAACGATAGATCAAAAAAATGACAAGCACCATTGATTTCTTTTTTCTTCACTTGAGTGTTTTCAGCCTCCCGTTGCGTCCTCTCAAAGCGCAGCAATCTAAAAGGCCACCTGAGATGCCGGGCTGTTCATACCTTTCATCCATATTTCTTTTCTTTCTTTTTCTCACCCCTCCCGCTCTTTGTGTTTTTATCTCTCCCTGCAATTACCCGTAATTTCTGCCCAACAATTTGCTTTTCTTCTCCTGGAACTTTCCTCCCGTTGACCTGTCGTGATAGCCCCAGATTGTCAGCCTTCTCTCTCTCTCTGAAGGTTTGGAGTCTATTTTTTTTCCTCTTTCTTTTTCACTGATGATGATGACTCATGTTGAAGATGCAGTGAGAGGTGCATTGTGTAGGTGAAAAAGACTGTGGTATTGAAGTTCCGAGAAGTGACTGTTTTGAAAAACCTTTGTTGGCGCATTCAGGGTCGAACAGATAGCTGTGACAGCGCTAACTAAACTGTGCTAACTAAAGAGGCATCTAACGAACAGCAAATTCCTTTATGGCTCAGTGTTTGCTCTGCTCCTGTTTATCCTGGAACATTATCTGTTGTCATGGTCCCCACTTTCACCAATCAGTCCTCAGAGAACAGTACGATATTTGGCTTGGGCAGTGTCATGGTATTACGCAATATCAGGGCATTTAGAAACCCTGATGGTATGTTTTTCAATATTGTCATAAAGGCACTTCTCTTTCTTTTAAACTCACTGTATGTAGTGCACAGCACACACCACCAAAGCTCAGTCTCCGGTCTCTACTGATGGAACAGGCAGCTGAGCTGAAAGACCTCGTGATACCTAGTGGTGGAGGGAGAAGTTACAGGACTGTAAACAACCGGCGGCCGACAGCAGCAGAGGGAGACTGTGGGGAATATTGGCATGTTTTTCACTTGAAGATTTATTTTGATCTAACTAGAGGTGGTGATTGTTGGAACAGTGGACTTACTAACAAGATTATTAGCAAGAGTACCCAAGATGGTTTACATGAGTTTTGTTTTGTTGCTGTCGAGTTTGAATGTCGTAAGTTTCATGATGAGTGAATATGAGAATAATGGCATGTTTAGAAGGAATACTGGCATGTTTTTTACATCTGGCTTGATTTTTTGTTGCTTGATCTGATAAAGGCTTTATTTTTCATTTTTGTATAGATTATTTTTGGGGCTTTTTATGTCTTTATTCCATAGGACAGGTTAAGCGTGAAAGGAGAGAGAGAGGGGATGACATGCAGCAAAGGGCTGAGGCCGGACTCAAACCTGCGCCCACTGTGGCGAGGACACAGCCTGCATACATAGGGCACCCGCTCTATCCACTCAGCCACCGGGTGCCCTAAAAGGAGTTATTTTGACTATACCAGAGCTGGTGATTGTTGGAACAGTAGACGTACTTACTACATTACTAACAAAAGTAACCAAGGTGGTTTCCATCACAACGTCCTAAAGCCTGAGGGGAAATCTTCAAATGCTTTGTTTCAGAGGTGTCAACAAGCAAATATTCACACATAAGCAACCGGAGGCAGATAATTTAGTTATTAATGTTTTAAAAGTGATTTTGCAATGAATAGATTATCAAAATTGTTGCTGATTATTGTCAATCAGTTGACAAATTGTTTCAGCAAAAAATAAACATCCTCAGACTGACCTGTGACAAATCGCACATGATCACCACCAGCACACCACTTCTGACTGACCATCGACAGCTCCACTCACCTCACATCTGCCACCATGCAGTGATTTATGACATTAACTTCTCATTTTAACATCAAACAAATTTCATTATCAAAAGTGCCTTTCTTTTCAACATCTATGCCCATGCCATTCCCTTCTCTGCTGCTGAAACTCAGACCCACGCCGTCATTGCCTCAAGACTCAACTACTGGAATAGCATTTTTATGATAGTTCCTCCAAAGGGCAAATTAGCTCATGAATGCAAATGAAGAGAAAGCTTTTAAACCTGCAAGGTAATAATAATGGGCCAAAACATTATCTTTAAATGGATAGTTTGGATATTTGAAGTGTGGTTGTGCGGGGTACTTATCCATAGTCAGCGTATTACATACAGTTAATATCTGGGCACGCCAAGTGTGCCAACATGGAAGCTACCTACTACTATAGATGGGGATGGCAGCAAAGTGTATTTCAGCCACCAAAAAGATCCCACGTAAATAAAATCAATATCAGTCTAAGTGTACACTATATTGAAAGTGTTTTCACCGAAAATAGAGCACATTTTGATGGAGTTACTTATCTATGTTCCCCCCAGAGCAACCTGACTCCATTGAGAAAAACTGTTATTTTAGCTGGCTGAACACAGGAGCTGCTGGTTTACCTCTGCCTTGATCAGTTAGTTGGTTTGTATTATTATGTGACTTTGGTGAATTCAAACTAACCTTTTCACAATAACACAAGCAAACTAACCAAAATAGGCAGCGGTAGACCAGCAACTCCTGCATTCAGCGAGATAAAGTCCTGTTTTTTTCTCAATGGAGTCTGGCTTTGAAGAGAGTGATATAAAGACTTTAGTTAAGGGTTAGAAGTTCCTGTCTTAGAGTAAGAAGAAAAGAAGAACTGACCCCCCAAAAATGGAAAAAAATATATAAGTACAAGAAAATTACCTGAATTCTTTTTCCATAGCTGTTTTCCCCTACACATTTCTTAAAAATATTTTTCTAAACTACTAATTTCTTGCAATTTGTGGAACATTTCTTACCAACTTGCTTGTTGCCTGTTTCCAATGCTTTTGAAAGAAATCGCAACAACTTGCTCAGTGTTTTAAAGGCTTTAATACTTGTGAGAGTCATCTGAAAGCAGCAAGAAAAGTGATGGCACTCCAGGTCTCAAAGGGTTAAACTGAATTTTTTTTTCTTTTTTTTTAGGTGGCTAAAATACTTTATGTTGCTAACCCCTCCCCAGTTGTATAATGCTATGCTTCTGCGTTGAACTCCAGCCTACTTCACCAAACTCAGAGTATGCACAACTGACATCTACTGTATGTAATACACTGACTTTGGAGTACCTCATACAACCCCACTCCATAAGACCCCAACTATCTCTTTAAGCTGTAAACAACACGCTGTAAAAACACTGATGCAGGACTCTGCCATAAAACCAAAACAATGAGCTGATGATGCTCAGAGCTGAGTGGATCTGCAGAGTCGGGTAATAATTCTCTGCGGTTTTATTACAATAAGTGACTCATTTAACATAAATGTAGCCATGTGATCCATTGTTCAATCAATCAATCAAATTAATATTTTTTTTATTTTATGGGATATTATTATTTTATTTATTTTACAGTTTGATTGAAGAAACAAAAACAAGAACAAAATAGAAATGAGCAAAAATGGACCTTCAAAAAAATAGAATACAGTGTTTCCCACAGAATTTTCAGAGACTTTATAAAAACCATTATGCAGTGAAAATAAGACAATACATAACAGCCAGACTAAAAAGTTCTCAGTATTTTCATCTCCTCACCTTCTGGTTAATACAAAATTATTGAATGTTATTCAAGGTATTAATAACAAACACAAACTGTCTAGAAGACTACATCTCCCATCATCCCTTGCTGGCATCATATTGCACCCTCACTGCCATTGCTAGTCTGCTAGATGCTGCTGATCAATACCAACCAACTCATCATGTCTCAAAATTCATGAGTTCCCATCTTCATGGTGAAAAAAGAAGTAGAAAAGGGCGAGGAGAGGAAGGGTTGATGAAGGAAAAGACATTAATGGAGTGGTTAAAAATAAGAATGAGGACTGGTCCTCAGTGTGGAGCTCTCTCTCCGCCTGCACTCCGAGTTATCAGAGCATGTCCAAATCCAGATAATAACTCTCTGTCAAAGAGGGAGCGCACACGTACACGTGTATTCACACACACACTTGTGGTCTTCCTTCTTTCATTAAAATAACTGATGTATAAAAGATCCAGCCGCTGATGACTCTGTAAGCACTGAGAGGAGGAGACGAGATGAGAATGTGATGAAGTAACATTTAAGGTCACATAAGTGCAGAAGGCAAAGGCTTAAAAGGCTTATGTGGTATTGACTTCAGATGGTGAGGATGAGAGACAGACAGAAAAACAGACAGACAGAGAGGACAGTTGGGGGATAACTTTCTTTGATGGATCCAATGGTGAAAAAACTACTAAAAAAAACATCCTTCAGAGATTATCATAATCAAATTCAGAGAACTGTAAAAGGATTTTACTATTTCCTGTCTGCCCAAATATGCGTTCTCCACTTATGAACATGCAAAAATTCTGATACTTATTCCAAGTGCACGCTGGATGAAAATATTCAACAGCTTCGACTGTTTATCCTTTACTCCATCAACTGTTATGTGTATGAAACATCAGAAAACAGTAAATGCCCATCACAATATCCAAGAACCAAAACGTCCTACATTTGTACCAAGCCAACAGTCTAAAACCCAAAGACATTCATTTTACCTACCTTCACATCTGAGAAACTGGAACCATCAAATATTAAATATTTTTGCTTAAGACCTGGAACAACGTCACTTTTCTTCACTAGCATTCAAACCTCTTAAACCGAAACACGGTGAGCAACTTGACAAGAAATGCCCCACAAACTGTTAAAGAAATAGTAAAAGGAGGTGGTGGTGGAGGGGGGGGTCTGTAACATTATTATGACTACAAAATTATCTTACAGGATTTTTTTTTACTCTTTCTTGAAATAATTTTTCTTTCCCTTTTTTAAACTTTTTTTTTTTTTTTTGCTTTTTCATGTAATTTTCTTGTAAGTTTTTACTCATTTCTTTTTTTCATGCTTTTTTTTGTTGCCCATTACCCACCCATGTTTTATGAAGAAACAATTTGCTCAGGTATCAAACTCTTTGAAGCCTGAGCAAATCAGCTTGATTTCTTTCAAAATGTCAAGAAAATGTCAAGAAGCAGAAAGAAGCTTGTTCAAAGTACAAGAAAATAACCTGAAAATTTGTTTCAAAAAAGAAAATCAAGTAAAAAAAAAAAAAAAAAGATTCAAAATAAAGGTGCTTTACAATGATTTTAAAAAATCTGTAACATAATTTTAAATATGTAATTATGATAATTCTAAATATTTTTTTCATAGCTTTTTTCTTTTTTTCTCTATACATTTTTGCTTTCAAAATAAATTTCTAAATCTATTTTAAAAAACCCTATCTTTTTCAATGTATAAAACATTTCTTACCGAATTGCTCATTGCTTTTTTCCTTATGTGTTTTAAAGAAATCACATCAATTCTAAAGGTTTAAAAACTCATGGGAGATGTCTAAAGCAGTACAAGAAAAGTAATTTCGACCCAGGTTTGAAAGGGTTAAGAGAAGAAATCCCAGTCTGTTTAAGATTGCATGGTTATGTCATGTGCTCAATAAAACAAATCTGATCTAGGGTTTGGCTTATAGTAGAAAATCTTATGGCATGAAAAAAGGACCAAAACACAATCTGTTACCCAGCAGCAGTCAACACAAGACTTGGACTCTTCAACATTGGCTGGAAGTCTTATTAACTTCCACCCACCAGCCAGACATGTAACTAACACAAATTCACCTTCTGACAGGTGACACTGGGAGTCAACTCACGCCATCTGCTGGGTGAATCAGTGACAAATTTCATATTCAAAATCATATAAATTACAAATAAAATGACATTTTGTAGCACTGTACTGCATATATAATATTCCACTGTATTGTAGCAGCAGCGTGTCAGATTGTCGGATTGAGCTTTAACACACACTTTCTCCTGGCCCCTCAGGACAACAGCGGCAGACCTCTTTTAAAGACCTCCATCTGGGAAGAGGCTGACCTCATTTATAACCCGTCCATTGGAGGGCAATGCTATTTCCATCTGGGTCACAAAGACAAGAAATAATGTCCTCCATCTAGAAGTAACAATCTGCTTTATGTGACTGAGAACCTCAAGCAACCCGGTGCCCATCCATTACTGAGGCTCTGAGCGAGCGAATACAGATCAATCCCCCACTATGAATTCTGGGACTATTTACAGGCCCCTCAAGTCATCCAGGTAAACCTATTTCCACAGCTCGATGGAGAAATTTGTGATAATGGCCTTCTTGGCACCGGACAATGATCTCATTTTCCTGAAACAACGACAGCCGCATTCCAAGAAATCATGTATCTTTTTTACCCGACCGGCATAACTTGTAATAACTAATTTTTAATCAGAAAGAACAAAATAAATGCACAAACATGCCAGGAATGCATGCATACATACTCTTTTCTTGCAGGGTAGAGGTATAAGCCAGCTGTTACCTACAAAGACAGAGAAGATATTCATATATATGTAATGTTTATATAATATTTTTAAGCCTTGGAAAGCCTGCCCACCCCCATTCGTTATGAAATATTTACACTGAGAAGCTCATCTTCGCAGTCGGTGGCACAAAATTCACCATGTAGTCCGTCTATTAACCAGCTGCTCCACTGTTCACACCTTCTACATGTATGAGACATTATTGCACATAAATGTCAAATTATACTGGGTATTTGCATGTAATAATAGCAATGGTACACCGTGAACTCAGATGTGAAAAAAAAAATTATCCAGCTGACTGAAAGACAAAATCACTATGCATTCAAGAATGCGCTGGTGACAATTTTAATTTCGTGGCCACTCGCGAGATGCACTTTCCTCTGTTTACACCAGCAATTTCACATGAATAAAGAGCACAGTAATAGCGAGGTGACAATCACAGAGAGGAAAGTGTGGGCAGCTATTACGGCCGTAGTCTTTTGTTTATTTCGGTTAATGGCTGGGACATTATAAGTTACAAGGCTTTGGACGGATGCAGTAAATCAAGCATTCAGCTCCGGAGCTGGGAACGCTCAAAGCTGTTGCTCAAAGCTTGTTTTCAGCAGCATACGGCTCAGGTCAGCGCTGCATCTGTCCCTGCATTCACAGCCGGGGAGGGTAGCTTCTCCGGCTGTAGCGAGCGCCATGTGTTTGTGTGGGAAGGGCCAGGTTAGAGGAGACAACGAGACACAGTTGTTGGATCAAACGGAGCAGAGATATAACATTTGTTGATTACACAATATAAGTGGAAAATGTATTTAGGACTGAGAGGAGGGAAAGAAAGAAAAAGGAAGCCGATTAAGAAAAGATTCAAGTAAACAAGAGGAGCACTGATGGATAATTAATGCCACTTTTTCTCTTCCTTCCTCCATCTGTTTTCGTCTCAGTATCTGCTCCGTGCAGCGCTGTGACCTCTACCGAGTGTGTAATTCAAGCACGGGGCCTGGGCATAATAGTATATGAAAATCCATAGTGAGTGCCGCACAACGAAGACAGGAGACTCGGCTGCTGACAGGTCGAATCGTGGTCCTCCTCCCAGACAGCCTATTATACTGTATCAGCAGCAGCCGAGCTCCCACGGGGGAAGATGCAGCCACAAGTTAGCTCGTCTTCCTCTCGGAGACAACTCGGCCTCAGCAGCTGAGATAGTCACAGTTCAGAAGCCAGGTTCCAGTTCTTCAATGATATTTTTAGACATGCTCTTCTCCCCTCCGAGATAATCAGACCCACTGTCAGGAAGCTGTGACAGATATTCGTGCTCCAATATGACTAATGTAAAGATCCATGCATTCAAAGAAGGCTTTTCAAGATGAATACCAACTACTGTCATAACTGTCAGGATTAATATTACAGCCCAAATGAGACCAAAAAGTCCTAAAACCTTTAATAACCATTGACTTTCTCTTCATCATTGGACTGTAACAAGGACATAGAGTGGTCACATTGTTTTTCCGAAACAGAACATGTTGCTTTAACCCTTTAACAGGCACACTAAGCAATACTTTTGCAAAAAAAAAAAAAAAAATCATCATTTGCGTAACCAAAGTCTTTTTTTCATATAAAAACCCTACAGACTGTAAAATATGTTTACAAAATGCATCATTTATTTGTTTTAGTAGAATGGCTTTGTAAAATAGCAAATAATTAATTGAATATAATAGATATCTAAAAATAACAGTAATCATGAATAACCATTGACTTTCTCCTCATAATTGGACTGTACAGGGAGATTGAGTGGTCACATTGTGAAAATGTAGCTTTAATCCCTGAACAGACACACTAAGAATTACTTTTGCGGAAAAAAAAAATTCTGGTAAAAGTGTTCCACATTTTGCAACTTGAGTTGAGTTGCTCTGTCATTTTAGCATGAACTTAACTGTACTAGGCATCAATGTATTTTTTTTCGTGTAACCAAAGTTTTATTTTTTTTAATGAAAAACCGGAGAGACTGACAAAATGTATCAAACTGTTAAGAAAAAAACTTTTTTTGTGTAATGCCTTTTAAAATTGCAGTAGTTTATGGAATATATTAGAAATCTTAAAATAACAGTAACTCAATACAATTAAAAACAAACAAAACTAAACAAATGCAAATAATAATAAATCTAGTAACAATATCTGTATAGAATGTAAGATAAAAACTTTGTCAGAGTAAAATGTACTGTAATTGGGCAACTCAACTGAGTGGTTAGACAGTCTTTGCCTGGTAAAAGAATACATTGTATTGTCCATTTGGACTACAAAACAAAAATATAATCATTAAGTGATGTAGAACATGAAATAGGATCTGATTTTTCACATCAACTTTTAGTGTCACTTGAAAAAGAGCACCTTTTCTGCAGTCAGTTTCCGTTTCAGCTTTCAGACACAGATTTTTAAAAAAAAAAAAAAAATTGTAATTGTCATCAGACACTTAAATCAGTGAGGGGAATAACAACAAAAAGTCTAAAATGGGGTTTGCTTAGTTTCTGGTGCGGCAATTAAATCGCAAAAAATGCCAACTATGTGGTTATAGTGCCTGTTAAAGGGTTAAAATGACTTTGATTTAACAAAAAAAAGACTTTTTCAAACATGTTACCAAACAGACTAAGCACACAGCAGTATGTAATTCAACAAAAGACGACAGCTATCAGGTTATTTTGTGGATGTACTAAGAATTAAAGACTGATTATTGGAGCAGTTCTGACCAAAGATGTAGCTTTCACAAGCATATGCTGTACATGAGGTGGGGGTGGAAATTCTGAATCACTTGGCTGATTAGATTCACTCAGTTCAAAGATTCACCATCATCACTGCTTCATTCTTTTTATATGCTCTCATTATGTCACCATTTAAGAAGTATTTTACTGCTATAGAGATTGTCTTCATAAGAGTAGGCTGTCTAAGAGAAAAAAAAAGGCTCAAATATTTTTGAAGTTGGTGCTTCATGAAAAGAGAAAACAGAAAAAAAGGGCTGTGGTATTTGCTTTTGTTCAAGAGGTAGAAAACCTACAACTACCAGAATGCACTGGGTATTGGCAAGACGGCATCAAGTTTACCATAGTTGATATCTGTTCTCTTCATATCATCTGGTTGTTCACTCAGTTCAGTTTAGGACAAACTAGGGCTATATAAGCATTGTTTATGAGGAAACTGACATATGAAAACACGTTTAACCCTTTGATACCTGAGCAAATTGGTCTGATTTCTTGCAAACCATGGGAAGAAGGAAATGAGGAACTTAAGAAGAAATGATCCAAAAATGAGAAGAAGCTAAATTTACAAATTTATTTCAATTTACCAAACGTTTCTCACCAAGTTGCTCATTGCCATTTTCCCCATGTTTTTGAAAGAATTTAAATCACTTTAATCAGTGTTCAAAGGTATTAATACTTGTGAAAGGTGTCTGAACAAAAAAAATTGCAAAAAAGTTATGTCAATTCAGGTTTAAAAAAGCGTTAGGAAGAGGTGAGCCACTCATAAACCAAATTAAAATTCCAAGATTCCCATTGGCTGAAGTGGCATTGTGTCCGCAGAACCGACCCCGAAACAAATCCATAGCATCCACAAGTTCCCCTCTGGGGTCACAAGTTCTATTCCTGCTGCAGAGGTGAAGGAGAATCCTGATCTACTTCTGTCCTAAGCTGCAATTGATCTGCTGACACACAACACCCGTCTTCCCTATCCTGTCATTTAGCCTCTCCCTTTTTTATTTTCCTCTCTCCTCCATCCATCTCCCTTCCCCTCAAAAAACATCTCCAATTTCAGTTTGTCGTTTTTTAACAGCCCTTGATCTTTGCTAAATGCCTTGGGCCTAGCTTGCTGCTGCCCGAGCTCCCCTGGTATCGCTGCTCTAGATCTTTCCGTCCAGCTCCTGCCAACGCAAACTGGCAACAGGAGCGCTAGAACCCGGCCCTCTGGCCTTTCTCCTTGTCACTAAACCACCCGAAAGTGGGTTCAGATGCATCGTGTTGTGCTGGGAGTCATGAGTGCTGTCATGGTGACCTGGTTTAGTTGCCTGGACAAGACACAGTACGAGTAATGGACACTGAGAGCCCCTTTAACATTTGTACACCTGACATATAAGTGCTGGTTTGATGAAGTTCTAGCGTGCATACCCATGATCTACAACACAATCATTCAAAAAGTTGATGTAAGTACGAACCTGCATGCATCAGGAGAGGAATTGTAATGTTCCAACACGCGTTCAGCAGCTCGGACAGTTTGAAAAGCTTGCGGTCAGGTGTAGTTGTAGCTCTGGTGTAAATGATATTGTAAGGCCGAGTTAAATAGGACACTGAATCAAACCTCTCTGCTTTCAACCTGCCAACAGTATCACATTGCCTGAGAGGTGAATTGTCCCACATCCGCTGAGTGCTTAAAGGGTTACTGCGCTGTTTTTTAAACTCTCCACGGGCTCTAAAAGAGGGACATCCCTTACTGAGAGAGGCCTCGGGGGTGGAGGGCTTTCGAGGCACCGAAGTGTATTTTAGCTCATGTCCCAGGACAGCACGTTGTACCGGCACAGCAGCAAGAGCCCCAAAGACACACTCACGGCCACGTGCGGGAATCGCACGCACCCGTGTTCATGCAGTCATGAAAACACACACTGCAGAGACACGCTTCCCAGAATGAGGATGGTAATTACTCTCCCAGCATTAACTTCCTTTCTTTGTTGCTGGAGGCAATTACTTGCTTATTCAGGTCAAGGATGCTTCTGTAGTGAGAAATGAGAGGTGGAAAAACAGACAGCTACAGGGGCATCACTAGGGTTTGGCAAATTGTGGCATTTCCGGTGGTTAATCTCAAGAAAATTTTGATATTTAATGTGTTTCATTTAAAATGTTTTCGTAGTAATCAAAAGGATATACCAGCAGTCTGTGAGTTCAAACTTAGCTTAGACATAACATGAGTTTTTAGTAAGATAGTACTCAAAAGGAGTAACTTCAACTAGTTCAGTAAAACATGTTAGTAATCTAAATATTTACACCAAATAAGTCCTGTCTCTAGGCTAATATACAAACTTCTAAATATCTTTAGCCTGTGTTAACCACAGACCTCATTTAAGGCATTTTACCAAAAACCCATTAAAAGACCCTATAGACTTTAAGATGAGGGAACCAAAAGTGCAAAAATGCAAATGGACTTCCACATATTAGGACTCATTACTTCACCACTCTATGGTGTAACCTAATTTAGTATATCATTAATTTGACACTTGCAAACTTAAGTTAGCTAAGACCTCTAAGTCCTTTAGTACAGTGACGTAGAGTTTTTCCCAAATCATTTGTCATCAGTCACCCTTCATAATTCTTCCCAAAAAGTCAATCTCAGTTGTTGTTGAGAACAGAACAACCATGGGGAGTTTTTAGGGTGAAAAATCAAAACGACAAAACAACAAAAGTGATACAGGGATGAAAAGGGGGATATTATGGTGAGAAAAACAAAAGGGAATGCTCCGGTCATGTGGCGCTCAGGAGAGTCGGGGGTGTGAAAGGCAGATGGGCAAGGCAGGAGCATCAGTCTTTTCCAGCTGCTTGCTGGCACACGCTCTGACGACAAGGTTACGACCCCTCCGGCTTTCACTTTTTGTCTTCCCTTCTCCCATCTTTCCACTTCATTTTCTGACACCCCACTTTCTCTGTGTATCACTCCCGTCATGTTCCAATTCATCACATTCCTCCTGCAGATATCCTGCAGTATGTGCTCTAATCACCCAGTGAGAAACACCAGCACAGACGGCTGTCGATCCCATCCCCCCTCCCCCCTTTGCTCCTTGGCTGACGTTCCACTTTGCGTCCAACACATGGTGATCACACATCCTTTGAAATGTGTGACTCATGTAACAAATGTATTGAATGAATCTATAAAAATAACTACACTTTTGGCTGCGTTTATGATAATAGATCGTGTATGTGTAGGTGAACTGTGGGTGTGCATTTGCCATATTGTTTCATCCTCACACTGGCAGAGAATTATAAATATCACATAAAGGTATTTACATTTTATAGAGTTTTGCCTTACCCTTACTCTAACACTGAATGTATGCATAACTTTTAGAAAATGTATGAATTCTGTTTTCCTATTTATTTATTTGTTTATGCATTAATTTATTATTCATTAATTTACATATTTATCTGGGTTTTCAATTGTATTTTATCAGAGGTTGTCATATTTAACTATTTCAAAACTGAACGACCCCTGGGGTTGAGATCAATGAGCTCTAGGAAAAATTTGATGAATATTTTAGGTTGCGTAGTTTCGTCTGAGCCTATGGTCCTTCCCACCTCCTCCTTGTTTTGAACCTTTTATCGCTAATTTTTTGTTTAATAATTTTTTCAATAAATGAAACAATTTTTAATTTTTTTTAACCTATGAAGGACGTTTCTTTTAACAACATTCTCACAAATATGATCTAATTCTTACTACTCTCTATCCCAGCAAGATATGATGAAAATAAACCCAACGTCTAGAACATGTATGTGGCTCAAAGGTTCCCTTGACTCCCAAATAAGGCTGAAGCACACAGCAAATAATACAGAGAAAACTAGGGAAAACAACCTAAATCTCATGCTTTGCTGACAGGGGGATATGAGGGGTGACTGGACAAGTACGCTGTACCGCCTGGCCCCATTATAGCTGTCTCACTTTCATATTTCCTGCATTGGTGACGAAAAAAGAGAGAAAGAATCTAAAAATACCAGCAAGCCCCGCCTTTTCTCAGGAAGGAAAACGGCCAACTCAGCGAGAATTTCCCCTTCACAAGTGATCACATCCCACTGATAAAGGGCCACAAGCTGTGTGATGGAGACGTCCCACAATGCAGTGCCGTGACTTACAGTACTGGGCGTGTGGGGCTTGCTCTGGACTCAAGTGGAAAGATCACACATTCAGACAACTCCTCGTCTTTGCTCGCAGACTCTCTTCTGCTTCCCGCTGCAGGCTCAGCTGTGAAGTTCACACATCAGTCTGCTGATGCCAAGGAAATAATCACATCCGCTCTGGTTAGCGCCTCCCCCCCATCTTCTCATTTTTATCACGGAGCTGTGGATTACTACTGCCGAAAGTGTGACTTACTATACCTGGGTGATAAGAAATTCTGACACTCCTTATTTTAGCACTGCATAATTAACCTGCTCCACATTTCAATTCTGGGGGAGGTCCTTTGGAGAGATGAGTATGAAATGATTCATTGGTTGTAGAGCTACAAAAACAAAGTTAGTAGTTATGTTTTACTTAGCTTAACTTTACCACTGTGTGAACATATATCACAATATGTTATGAAGTATTCATTAAAACAGGTTCCCATTAGTTACTTCTAGTTACTACATAAACTGCATAACCCTCATAGTTGTGAAGGCTGTGATCACGTGACCAATGTGCCGATTTAAAGTAAATAAGGAAGGAGTATAAAGAGTGACAGTCTGCGTGAGCAGGTAGGTTGGGGTGGTGAATGGGTTAAACACACCCGGGACTGTCCCCCTGAGGCATTGTGTGAACTCAAATAAGCTTTGTTTCTTTTCCCTAACCTAACCTACGTACCTACCCGTAGATTGGTAACTTATCTTACCTAAACTTAACCTCCAAAACTTAATTTTTTCTTTACTTATCTAAACCTAAACTATGGAAACTAACTTACCTAAACCGGACCTATGTAACATAACTTATCTATACCTAACCTACCAAAGTGTGCAATGAGATAATGCTAAACCATGATTCTTGGCCTAAACCTAAACCTAACCTTACCAGTAGGGGCACTAATTTGTGGGGTGCTAATTTGTTTGATGGGTTGTCATTCAAACCACAGTATATTTTCGTAAGATATCATGCGAACTGTTGTATGAAGAAATGTTAAACATTTGCATTCATTTAAAGTGTTTTTTTCTGGCCACTTGATGAATATGAATCTTGGGAAAGTTTCTGACTCTTCTTCGCTCCTATATTCATCGGAAAACAGCTGCCTGCTGCTGCCAAAGCAACACTATGTGGGCAGTGAGAGTGAGTTTGGGTTTGCAATGAGGCTCCAGATTCAGGCAATACTTCTCTGAAGGTTCATCAGCACAAACAAGCAATGCCACATTGCCACTTGATAGATTGTAGAAAAATATTTACTCTAGCCACTTTAAAAAAAAGCATAAGGCAAAATTTTATTTCAGTTTTGATCCATCACCATCAGACTTAAAGCTAAATGTAGCAAAAACATGCCACAAAAGCTGTTCTGTTTAAGCAACAGATATTCCTGACGTCAATATATTTTCCATAAAGGAGGCAACTAATGAGGCAAGTAATCAGTGAGAATGGTTGTCTCTAGGACTGCACACAATCTGAACACATCTGTGCTGTCAGCTGTAGCTCTTTCACACCTTCTACCTACTCCACTTTCTCCTTTATACCCACATCTCTCTGATTCTCCATCTGCCCCCCCGATACATTTCATATCTCCAGGTGGAGACTAACAGCTCACACAGCACTGATCAGTGACAGTCCTGTGAGCTTGAATGCAGTCACTGTGTCCATAAGGACTGCATCTGCTTGACTGTGATGTACTTCAAGTGTCTTGCTACACATGTGCCATATGTGAAGGGCAAAGGCCGCTCTATTAAACCCTGACAACAACATGCTACCTTATTCTTATTCAGTTAATCATGGTTATATAGATACCAGGACTATTAGTAACAGACCTTTTAAACTGCATATTAGTTAGGTAATAGAATAAAAACCACTGATATTATAGTGACTGATGGGAGCTAAACTAGAATAGTTAATCTAAGAGGGTAGAGTTCACTACAGCCACACCAGCATTTATAACAGCAAAACACTGGACCAAAATCAATGCTCTTCAGTGGACTCACGGTGAACCGTGGATTTGCTCGCTGAGGCATAATAATAAACCACATTAGCTGCGTCGCACCACCCACTTCTACATAATCCTGCTCTTCCACAGTACAACAGGCCTGACAGAAATGATTCAGCATGATTTGCAACCAGTTGTGACATGCAGTGAAAAATATGTTCCCTTGAATGAAGAATTGACAGCTTATCGTTCAGTTCAACACAAACAATCAGTACATCAGCATTCCACTAATCAGCAGCTAGCAGCAGTAAAAGACAAATAGCACTGCACCAATGCAAATGTAAATATAGGTGTGAAATATTTTTAAAAATAGGTTTTGCAAATGCCTTATGATAAAGGAAATGCATTCAAAATGTTTGTTGACTTCAAGGAGACGCACAATGTGTTCGTGTCAGACACACTGATTCTAAATACAGTGCGACTTTGTTTACAAGAATTTACTCCATATTACCACGTTCCGACCGGGAAGAGGCTCAAGATGACTATAAAAATACACAATGAGACCACAAAGGGATGCGAAGGAACTGCAAAGAAACACAAAATAAATGAAAATGGGTAAAACAATCACAAAATGACCCTAAAGAGACACTACAAGAATACACAAGATTACCTCAAAGAGACTCAAATGGTCTACAAAGGGACACAAAACAAACACAAAGACACACAGTATAACCTCAAAGAATTGCAAAGCAACCACAAGGAGGCACAAAATTAACTTAAAAATAATAAAAACACAAAAAGATGCATACTGACTGCAAAGAGGTGCAAAACAACAACAAAAAAAAGAAGCAAAACCATCACAAAATGGGCCCATTGTCTAAGCCGCCCATGCATATGAGCACACCTGAGGGTTTGCAGAGAAGTATCCAGGCTTTCATTCCCTTTGTCCTCTTCTAACAACCGTTCATAATTTAAATCAAAACATATTTGTGGAAATACGTTTATGTGCAGAGTTTGTTAGGATATGGCCATTAATATAGGCTAATAAAGAGTTAGTGTCACTCACTGGTCAATTTTGAGATCTAAGGCTATTTCGCACAGTCTTTTTTAGGACTAGTGGGAAAAAAACAAACATGTTAAGTTATTTATTATAGTTAAGATTTTTGTTCTGGGAATGCATGCAAATTAGTGCATATTTAATTAGGTAATACATAATTTGCATATTTAAACATAACATTTCTGAAAACAAGTTACACAAAAAAATGTTGTTCTCTTAAGGTCCAGTGTGAAGGATTTTGGGGTTGAAGTATGGGTAGAAATGCAAAATAATATAATGTAGTTATATAGTATGTTAGTATAATCACCTGGAAATAATTGTGTTATCAAAACCTTCGACTGAACTGTTTATTGTTTCTACATAGGGTCCTTGTTTATCATCATGTTGCACCGCCATGTTTCTACAGTGGCCCAGAATAGGCAAACCAAACAGCAGGCATGTTTCCATTAACTCAAATTTTACAAATAGAAAATACGCCCAATGGAAACACGTCCATTTTGGAAAAAAAAAACCCCTCCAATTTAACACAAAAAAATGTTTTTATGCTTGCATGAGGAGATTTGAAAAAGCCATGTTTTGCAAAACTACAATGGAAACACTTTTAGGCTTATAGGTTTGGAGAGGAAGAGACCTGAACACTGAAGGAATTTCAGTTGGTTGCAACCTGCACTTCATCGCTATACACCATCAAATCCCTTTCTTTCTAACACACTTCACCTTTAATCTAAGTAATCACCTGGGAAGAGTGATTGATGCATAGTTAAAAGTCCCAACGATGTAGTAGGCGTACTCTATATGAGCACTCATGAAATGCCTCTTGTCCAATCAAATTACTGGGTTGGAACTAACGGTTATATAATGCTACTTAGTAAATTCAAAGATTTAACTACCTTTTTCCAGCACACATGCTTACTACTTCTTTCCAGCCATTAATTCTCATTAGGAAGTCACAGCGGCACGTCTGGCCCCAGGAGACCTCTACATCACCACTGATCACCAACATGAGCGCCACTGAAAATGAGGGCACCCTGAAAACTGTCAACATCTATATGATCTAGCATGTTCCAAGGAACCTGTCCTGCCCTGGCCCCCATAAATCACTCAGATCACATGTAAGAAGCAGCAATACTAACAAAAATCAAACACGAGAGGCTTATTGGGCGCAAGCTCCATGATCAAAAAAAAAAAAAAAAGAAAAAAGGATTCTTCACAACTGTCTGTGTCAAACGAAAGGAAAGAAAAAAGCGCAGGCATTACAGCAGTTCCCATTATAAAAGTATCATGCGGTGCCCTGAGAGGCAGACAGCACATTTAATTGAACCGACTCTACAGAATAATACTGCTCTTTTGCTCACAGCTCCGCGCAAAAAGGTTGCAATGTGATTGCACCAGCAGCTGGAGAAATGAGTCTGCAGTCATTACGGCTGCTTGTAAATGCATCCAAGCCAGCCGGCGCCACATCGATTTTTCTATTTCTGATTGGCCCTCTGTTATTGCCCGGAGAGCCCTGCAAGAGGCTGGCGGGGCGAAAATGTTGAGCTTAATTGATGCTGTCATGCTACGAAACAGGTTATAGTTTTTCACCCGGAACATTTTCTTTCACTCCTCTCACTGTGGAAATATTGCTCTACTCTCTTATATTTAAAAAAAAAACTAAAACAGGCACAACAAGCACAACTCTGTTTGTATTTATGTGACTGAAGACGAGACACAGCTGGTGGTTATTCTTCCATAAAATTCCTGACATTCTGCTCCGAGGTAGAGTAAAGCTTTACTGTCCCACAGGAGCAAAGCAGCCTACAGAGAACAGTCAATAATAATAAATAGGAGAAGAATACACCAGTGAATCAAAATGGCAATTAATACAATACATACATACATTCACAAATTATATGGCAGCAAAAGTATAAAAAGCTAGATGTCTGATGGACTAAAAGACCTTATGTACGTGTTTGAGTCACCTCTAGAGAGGTAAAACCTGTGCAGTGAGATGATTCAAGCTTTCTGTTTGACTGACTTAATACAAGTCGTCTTCTGCTAAAGTCAATGAACATGTGCACTTAAAGTGTAGTTGTAGAAAGGATTGTTCACACCAGCTGACACATTCTCTTACCAGTGACTGGGCCATGACTCTGTTCCTTATTGTGTGAAAGGCTGACTATGATATAAGAGTCAACTGCAAACTTAAGAACAAAGCTGTCTTTATGATAAGTCTGATAGTCGTTTGTATACAAGACAAAAGTGGGGAAAGGACACTGAGCAGCCCTGTCTCTTTGAAAATTAATTTTCAACTAATTTTCAACAGCAAATCCGTTTTTGAGGGATTAATTAAAATTTCTAACAACATAATGGGGAAATGTTGCTAATTAACATGCCTGGCAAGTCACAAAAATGCTCATATACTAAACTATAGACTATATTAATAGTGTGCTTAGCTAGCATGACTTCACCCATTGGTTTGTCAACTCCCATTTTGAAGCCCTGAGTTCAGCAACTTTAGCATTCACTTCATTATTCAGCTCCAGAGGTTGCAGCTTTTACTGAATGTATCAACAAAAGGTTCCCTGACAAAGTAATTCATTTGTTTTCTGCCAAAATAGGCAATCATGCCATACGTTATCCACCCACAGTGACTAAAACATTATTGGTTTATTACCTGTTTAATCAACATTGAAAGTATTTCATCACTTTGCTCAGTTGGTACAAAACCTACAACTACCAAAGTGAACTACGTTGCACTGAAATGTTTATCTTCAATAAACACTGCAGCTGGTGGGTGACACAATGCAAGTTGGTTTCGGCTTGTCCAGAAACAATATGGCAGCCAGCTAGTAACAAACATTCTTGTATTACAGTTAAACTGTGCAGTAAAATATGTGTCTGAAAACCTTTAACACAAGAGAAAGGCAACCCATTAACAGAATCTTGGTTCATATTTAATCAGCACTGCCTGGTTTTACTGTTTCAGTATGGTGCTGGAAAGAAAAGGAAATGACCAAGTTTGCAAGAAATGTCCCAAAAATTGCTAGAAATAAGTAAAAGCTGACAAGAGAATTACCTAAAAATTAGTTTAAAAAAAATACTTGATTATATTAATTAATTATTTTTAATATTATACTACAGAAATTTAAAAAATAAATAGATAAGAAATATTTTAAACAAATATTTTTTTCAACACATTTTAAGGTCATTTACTTGAAACCTTCTTTTACTAATTTTTTGCTATTTTTTTGTTGATTTCTTGTTAAGTTGCTCCTTGCCATCTCCCCATGTTTTTGAAAGAAATCAAACCAATTTGCTTAAGTTAACGGTTAAACACAACTTGGCCAGGAGTCATTTAAAGCAGGGTCTTGGTGTCACATCCATACACTTTGTACATCCACAATAAGCTCTAACCACCTCCATGTGAATCCATATTGTTATAAATGCATGTTTCATTAATTCCAAGTCTCTGGACATAATCAAGGCAGCAATTACATTGTCACCACAATGTAATTATGAAAGCAATTTAGAAATATACTAATGTAATTCTTAGGAGAAAGGATAGCCCTGAGCAGGAAGATGAGAGTGTAATCGACAGAGAACCATTCACTCAAACTATCTGCTGTCTGACAAAAAATCAATTAAGCAACAAACAAAATTAAAACCCTTGTTGAAATTTGACAGCAGTGTATGTTCAAGCGTGTTTGGTTGATTACAATTCATCAATAAAGAGCTATCTGTTTTTTTTCCCTTTCCGGACACCTCAAATAAGATTTAGCAGAGTTGCTATGCATCAGCAACCTCCCTCATGTCTAACAAACAAACTGAAGGGGGTCCAGTCTGTCATGTGTCATAGCTAAAATCTTGCTTTTAACAATTTCTGAAATGTCTTTCACTCTGAGTGAAGTAATCATTTAATGCCTTTGGGGATGTGATGACTGGAACCACCGTAGGAAGTCTAGGGACCTTCTGCTGTGCCAAAGAAGACTGATGACATTTAGTTGTGTAGCACAGCTTGTCAGGAGTTTACCCCCCAGGACTTTTCCTCTTCTTTGATAAGACTTAAAGATTTACGCACAGCGGCTTTATCAATCAGCCCTCTGCCCTGCCTCGGTTCTGTGAGAGTTCATGATTAAAATCGTGTGCATCAAACCATAGATAAAACTTATGTAACTCCTGTGATTTATTTATGATTTAATGCCTTTTCTGGCAGCACAACCATTTCTCAGTTCACTTTCCATGTTATGCTGTCTCCCTGATAAGGGGTCAACCGATATTGGTTTATCAGGGCAGATACCAATACCGATTATTTGTACTTAATGAGACCGATAACTGATATTTGGAGCTGATATGCATTTACTATAAAAAGGAAACTATTTCTGTTCAAATTTAACCTGAAACTGTCAACATCATACGGCAAGTTCTCTGCAATTTTAAAATAATGTCTTTAATTAATTTTATTAGCGATCATTAAAATAAAAGGCTAAAACAGATAATCAGATATCAGCCCTGATAATCGGCTAGGTCAATAATCTTTTGACCCCTACCCCTGAAAATGGTTACTTTCTTATGATTCAGTACTTGTTTAAAGGATTTACTCATCCATGGCTCATTGTTAGAAAAGAAATGTTTTGCAGGGAATTACCCAATTTTTACAGAAGGTAATGCAACACAAGGCTCCTTAAAAATGCTCTGGTTTGTACATTCAAAACAGTTCCTATGTAGCAGCGCTAGACCTCGGCATGGTGTCCTCATGCTCCGTCTTTTCTCTCTTCAGTTGGCTGGCAGACTGAAAATAGATGAACAGTGTTATGATCAAAGGTTCCAGGAGGAGCTTTGCAATAAGATTTGTAGGCTCCTCTGATGGTTTCATAATAAAAGACCAGTACCTCACCTTGTCTCACAGGGCAGGTAACAAACTGAAGAAAATGACTGAGGGACTGAGCAGCGATTAAAATCCCCCATAATAAGGTTAGGTGAATCAGAGCATCTGCTCTGCAAATGCTACATCACTCTAATGGTTATTGATGTTATTGTCCATGTTTGATTTGGGGTAGATATAATCAACCACGATAAATAATTGTAGAAATTCTCCTGACAGATCAAAAGGGCACAGAGTTTCATGAACAACCCAACCTGGTCTCACAGAAATATGTGAAGTGATCATGACCCTTTTAACACTGTGGTATGTGGTGGACACACAAGTTCCCTGGTTCAATGACAGCACGCATTGGGCAGTGGTTAATGTTACAACCCCATAGGTAGTGTAAAAATCAACAAACTCCGTGTACAGAGGAGGTCAGAGTGGTAGGCGGTCAAACAAAGACAGGACTTTCACACATGAGGCCGGTGTTTGTGTCCCATGTGAAATCAAGTGAGTTATTCCAAGGTATGTCATCACCATGTTTCTTTTTACTGAACTTAACCAATGAAACTTTACTTGTCTAAACTTGATTCTATGTGCGTTGTAACATTGACTTTACCTTTCTGCACTTACATTTTTTATGTAGTTAGTCATTTTATGACATGCTTACATCCTGTATGTAACAAACATTTTATTTTTACTGAAAATACCATATTTTTCACTACTTTCACTAGTTCACTACTTACTTCACTCATCATAAAACACACGTCATTCAAAGTAGACAAAAACAAAAAAACTAAACTAAAACTCACCCAAACCATCTTGGTTACTCTAGCAAGTAATCTAGACAGTAAATCCACTGTTCCAACTATCACCTGCTCCAATTTGGTCAGAATAAATCCTTAATTCACCGTGTTAGATGTAAAAAACACCCTGTTATTCCCCACAGTCTCTGTTGCTGGCCACCAGCCGTTGACAGTCCCGTAATCTATTCCATCAACTCTAGGTGATACAGTTTCTTTCAGCTCAGGACCACCTGTATTTATAAAGGTATTGACGAACACACCTTGGAGATTTTTAAGTACCCAGGTATACAGTTATACATTAATACTGCCCAAGCCGACTATCCATGTAGTTTTGGACCCAAGACCCAAAAATGCCAGCACCACATACACACACATTAAAAGCCGACCACATAATGGGATGTCAAGATGTCGTGTTCATTTTATGCATTTTTGTGAGATCGCTTTGGAGGGTCCCAGCTGTGACTGTGCACTTGCTGTCAAGTCCCTCCATCTTATTTCTCTAAGGCTGCACATTGGTGAGCAGTGGGTTGTGCATCAGCTGTTGGCTCCATAGTCTCTTGGGCACTCCTGCCTTCCTTTGCCTCTTGTTCCTGGTTCTGTCGGGCTACATTCCTCTTTCTTTCTTTAAAATCTCCCAGTTCTATTTCCATGAATTACAGCACAGAATGAGAAATTTTTGGCAGTACTTGAGTGTGGTCATACTCCTGCAGGCCAATCAGGGCCGTAAAAAAGAACAATATCACAAGAAAGAAGCTTGTGACCTTCAAGATAGTACAGTGACAATGGATCAGACAAGCGGGTGAATGAATCCCCCTTGTCCGCACAAGAGGTATCAGACAAACAGACAAAGCAACAAAGAAACAAAATAACTGACAAAGGGAACTGCTGTTGTGGGTCGCCCCAAATAAAACACTTGACACCTGGCATGAGGCATCTAAATCAAGAGAGAAACCATTGAGGAGAGTCAGGGGAGAGTCACAAGAACAGATAATATTCTTGTTATGGCTACTGTACAGCTTCGCAGTCTTAAGGAACTAATTAAACTATTAGTCTCTTTGGACATGCGCTTTCTAAAATGGACAGAAAGAGACAACATGAACTATAAACGGGTACTGACAGAAGATGAAATGCCCATTAAAGAGGGCCAGGTAGAGATTTTATGATCGAGTAGGAGAGATGCAGAGAAAATGTCAAAAAGAGAGAAAAGAAATATTCATGTGGTCTGGAGGGGAAGTGATATGTGGTAGAAGAGGAGGTGACAAAAAGGAGGAGGCCACTTTGAGATATAATCTTAACAAAGGTAATGGTGGAGTGTGCCGAGAGTGTGTGTTCTCCACCACGCCTTATCAGTTGAGAGCTGTTGGCCCTTTTATGCTAAAGGGCACACTCACACCCTTGTTCACACACTTTTCTCCCCCCTGGCTTCATTAGCTCAACCACATGCAGAGCTCTGGGAGTAATTGGCTGCCCTTTCAGAGTCCTAGTGACTAGAGCAGAGGAAAGGAGAGGAGGGGAGGTGACTTAGCAGAATTACTGTCATCTATTTAAAATCTCCACAAGAAACCAATTTTCTTACTTAATTTCATGTGATTTATCCTTTTTCGCCAGCACCTTAAAGTGATAGTTCAGATTTCTTGAAGTGGGGATATATGAGGTACTTATCCACAGTCAGTGTATTACATATAGTGGATGGGGCTGTCAGCAAGCAGATTGAAATACTGCTGCTGAAGCTAAGCAGTGTACTGCTGCAGATGAAGGGAGCAGCAAAATTAATTTTAGCCACCTGAAAAAATCTATATCAGTGGAAACTTTATTGACAGTATTCTTCAATGCTTGACCTTGCTGTCAGACTTGAGATGACAATGTTTAACCAATGTATAATCGGTTAACCACCGAGAATATTTTTGACCAGTTACACATGTCGGTCTATTGGTTCCTTTTTTATTATTATTTTAACCCACTGCTCTTTGGCTGTGCTCCCCTGTTTGTTTATTATGCGTTCATTTGAAGACAAAGGAAGGAAGCACACACCAGTCCTGTCAAATTATTCCAGACCAGTGTCTTTGGATTGGATTCATGGGGACCGTGCAGGTAGACCTCCCTGCAAAAAGGGATTTTCAACAATCAGGTTGCCTAAGCTCCATATCACATTTATTCATAATCAATTAAAAACATGCAACTGCTGTGTTTTAACAAAAGGATGAGCAGCAACAATGCATCCTCCCAGGTTAATAATAGAGTAAAGATGCTCTAACAGGACTAAACTCATCACTGGCTGTGCTCTGAGCTACACAGAGCGTCACATCGGGATTGATTGGTACCATCTTTGGTTCAGCTGCTCTCCTGGCCTTATCGTGGGCTCTATCAGACTGGATGTCTGACGGGCAGGAGACGCCCCTCCCAGTAGGATCAGGGCAGATTATAAGGGTCGGCAGCACGCATGGGAAACACAGACCTCGTGTCCACCCATGCAGGCCGCATCACACTCCCCTACATATAAAAACACAGACTTATAGAGGGAGAGCTTACAAAGGATGAACACATGGGATGTTCCTTTCAGAGTGGTCCTGATTCTTACCAGTTTCATAAAAAATATATAATATGCAACCATGTCCAAGGTACATGTGTTATGGTTGCTGTGGTTCAGGGGCACTCCACTATTTCTTCTGTGGCCTGAAGGAGCTTTATCACGTATGAAAATTAATTCATTTCAATTCAATCTGGAATTGTTACTATTTTCCACCCAATGACGTAAGTAAAAAAACAAAACGAAACATATTCGGCATATGGAGATACTTGCAATTTCCACCCGGTGCACAAAATCTTATTGCTGCTCTCACAATCAGTATTGCTGCAAATCACTGACATATCCCAGGCTGTGATAATATTAATAGTAATAATAAAAAAAGATAAAATGAATAAAACTTTGCATATAGTATATTGAAAATGTTTAATTTTTTTTTTTTTAAATCTAAAAACACAGTGGCATCATGACAAAAAAACTGGCATTTGAAGGATTAAAATTCTGAAAATTAATAAATAGTCTCAGTCTTTTGGAGTGGACTTTTTTGTGAAGACTATCTGATATATATCTGTCTTTATTTATTTGGTTTTACTTCCTGTCTTCCCACTTTCCCTTGTGGTTTCTGTGTGTCAGTTCTTTAAGTTTTTGTCAGTTTCCTGCCTGTTTTCTGTCACAGCTGTCTTAAATCAGCCTTGTGAGTCCTTCCTGCTCCTCAGTTTCTCCCAGCCAATCAGCTCCCTGCCTGTTCTTCTGCCTCATCACCTTATTCTCCTCACCTGAGCTCCTCTGCCCTTTTTCTCATCCCGCACTTCATCCCCTCATCTAGTTTACATTAAGTATAAGTCCTGGTTTTCACTTCAGTCTTTGTTGGATCCTGGACTTGTTTCTGTGATGCTCAGTTTGCCATTTCTCTGTTCTGACCTGGAAGAAAGACTTATCTGTGTGAGTTAGAGATGTCTTTGTCTGCAGTCTCCTGAATATGGGTCCATGCGTTCTGTATAACTCGTTAAGAATTAATAAAAATGCCAGAGGATATAAACAAGCTACACCACAGTCGCATGACTTAAGGTTGCCACACCACAGTGAGGCTGCAAAGCCATGTGAGTCAAGATGTTGTTCTGTAGTCCTATTTAGCCAGAAAGCACCTTTTTTAAGGCAAATGTAATGCCATTTTAACTTTTTGAAACCTTAGCAAATAGGCTTGATTTCTTTCAAAAACATGGGAGGAAGGCAATGAGCGGTGAAAGAAGAAATTACCCAAAAAATTAGCAAAAAAAAAAGTAAAATGTAAAAGAAAATTACTAAAAAAAAAAGACACAGACACAAGAAAAATGATGTTGCTGAATGTTTCTTAAAATATGCACATATTTGTTAAAACAAATCTGTTTGAATTTATTTCATCTCTACGTGTACTTTTTGACCTGCACATTTTGCAAACTGAAATTTGTTTATTGTTATTACCACATAGTTGTTTTTAAACAAAATTCTCTTTGATATAATTTCTTTTCCACTTTTTCTCAATTTGCTAGAAATTAATGCATTAATGTTAGCTCCTTCAGGGAAATTAATGACTTGATTTGTGTTACACTTTTTTAACAACATACTTTTTAATCCAAGTGAAGTCACGAGTCATTGGTGTTCAAGTCCAAGTCGAGTTGCAAGTCTTTTTGATTTTGTCAGTCAAAAGTCATTGAATTTATGATGAGTCTGCCTTGAGTCCAAGTCATGTGACTTGAGTCCACACCTCCTCTTAATAGCCCATCCTTATGGTGATGATGGTTCATGGGAAAGTGGTATTTGCTAATTGCCTTTAACAACAAAGACGACATGAAACAAAACTCTAATAAAGATTATACAACCATTTCCTCCCATTACTGTGTTTACCACCAAACCAAAGAGCCATTTAACACTGAGCCTTGACATCCATCTCTTTGCTCTTCTGTTTTCCATAAAGCCCTGAGAGTCTTCCTCCGAGAAAATTCCACTGGCCTTCCACATCCATCACGCTGCCAGAGGATGAACAAACAGCGAGCCTCTGAGGGAGGATGTTAACCTGACTTGGAGGCCTGGAGGTCGCTCCGGCTCCACCAAGGCCTCCAAGCATCGGCGGCATTCAAAGGTTTTACTTGTCTTTTTGGAAGAAAGACAGACAAGAAGCCGAGCCTGTATGTTTCCATCCTGTGATCCACTACTGACCTGCGTTCACGTGGTAAGACTAATACAAAGTGACTTATGAATTCCATGCAAACATGCAGTCAGGGGCATCTTGTCTTCCTCGAATTTCTAGCAGCATTGTGTAAGAGCAAGGTCACCTATAAGAGCAACACTATACAGCGGCTGTTCCTGTGAGAGCCTGCAGTGTAGAATATAGACAAGGCATGCGGGAAAGAGCCATTGAGGAGGGATAAGAATGAAACTATTACCTTTTCTCTCTGTACTGCACCTGCCTCATTGAAACACACCTTGACTATGACATCTATCATTTGCTCGCTGCTTAATGCCTCAGGGTTAAAACCTCTGTGTATACAAGTTATGAGTGTGCGTGTGCAGGCCGTAGAGAGAGAGAGAGAGAGAGAGTAGCACTCCAGCACACATTTATCTCCTTATGTAACAACTAGCTAGCATTAGCACATGCAGGCTAAACACAACCAAAACATCAGCAGCTGAATTTGGCCTGTCCCACATCCTGAGTTTTTCCTCAAGACATAATCCCAAAATATGAATACATTTGTCGGTGCTGCTCCTCCACCGTGCACCACACTCGTTGACCAGGGGTTACACCCAACGACCGCCACATTATCGGGCCTTTCATCATTCTCCTCATTATTAGCCGCACCTAAATGACAGCTACAGTGCCTTTCCACCCTCGTGTGACTCCTTTAAATAACCCTGAGTGGATCAATGGGGTGACTTTCTGCACAAAATTTCTTCTTTGTGCTTTGTATATCAAGTCTGACAGCAACTGGTTAAATCTGAAGGGATTATACAAACGGCGTGCAGCAGCTGGGTGGCATTTAGGAGAGAAAATGTAGAGGCAAATGTGTCATAGCTGAGTCTGAATCAGCCATGAATGGGCTCGTTATCTGAAGGAAAAGGAGAGCAGAGGTCCTCAACACCTATAGGTTACAGATGCTTATTAAAGATGGCATGTTATATATACTGCGGGCCACTGGGTCCCTGCCTCTTATTTTATTGATTTAGTCGAGAGATTTCCAATATGGATCAAATGATGAATCAGATTTTACAAGATACATGAGATGCAGAAATAGCAGCTATAAGAAGACTGATGGAACAAGCTGCATTCTAACCACACTGGAAGGCCGTTATTAGCCTGTAATAAAGCAGCAAGATAGCCCAATTTAAAGGTCCCATATCATACTCCTTTTCAGATCACTTTTATTTTGGGTCTCGACTAGAACATGTTTGCATGTTTTAATGATCAAAAAACACATTATTTTTCTCATACTGTCTGCCTGAATATACTATTCACCCTCTGTCTGAAATGCTTTGTTTTAGCGCCTGTCTCTTTAAGCCCTCCTCCTGAAGAAGCCCCTCTGCTCTGATTGGTCAGTTTTTGCGAGTTTTTCAAATCTGCACTCTTGGCATCTCTGCACTGTTATTGTAACCCGGGGGAATGACTGTAACAACACTTTCTATCTTTAGAGGTATAAAGATTTACGTGGCAATCCAATGCTAGGCAATGGTTTGAGGACAGAAGTCCTGAACTTACTACTGAGAGACGAAATACATTATTTTAACAGCCTGTTTGGAATTGTCACTACAATATAGGGAAAAGAATCACCAAAGGCCCCACAATACGATATTATCACAATATTTAAGTCAAAAAACAATGTTATTGCCATTTTAAACATATTTCGATATCCTGAGTATTGCAATAACATATATTGCGATATATTGAGGTTTGTCATCTTTTTTTCAGCCTCAAATTATGTCCTCTAATGAAAAATTAGTCTAATTTGTTTTACATCAAATAAATGAAAATAAATAACATAATAAAGTTTTAATTTTCTTAAATCATTCTTACTGCAGCAAATTGTATCTAGCAAACACAAAACTCATTGATTTTATTATTCTGCAAAAATTACTACCAAAATTTGACTTGAATTTGTAATATTAATATAATTCTTAAAAATCAATTTTTGGCATCCATGTATCAATACAATGTTGCTATACAGTATTATAGGATATGATATGATAGAATTTGATGTGAGATGATATGACATGATACAATATGATATGATATGCTTTACTGTCCCTGTAGGTAAATTTGTCTTGGACTCAGATGCTGCGCCCATAAATGCCTTCACAGTCACAATAACACAAACCACATATAAACAGAACAGCACTAGCTGTACCAAATTACACTAATACATTGCACATAATCCAAATTACACACATAAAATATTTCACATACATTGCAACACAAAAATATCATCTAATAATCTTAATATCATTGATGTAGCGTCCCCCACCCCTTCTATATAATGTTGCTATATAAAAAAAGTCATTGAAATGTATTATAAAAATACTCTGCAGTTTTAACTGGAATATTACAGCCCATTATCAGCTTTGTAGAAATTAGGACTGGGCGATATTGGCTAAAAATTATACTGCAATATTTTTACGCTATATCTTGATACATGATATATAGCTCAGTATTTTTGTATCTCTTCAGAAGCAATTCATTAATGCTAGAAATGGGAGATAGAATCAAAAAAAGTTCACCCAATTCCTCTTTGATAAGACATTGTTGTAGGAATGACTATTGGGACTTAGAGAAAAATATTAACATAATTCAATTTTTGATCAATAATCATTAGTATATAATGACTAAGTATTGCCATAGACTATTATATAGTGGATGAGTATTAAAACCAGTATAACTGTCTGATGGTTTGAGTAAAGTATATCACTTTACTGTAATACAACCTTTAAAATCTGGAAAAAAACACAATTTATTCCAAATCACATATAATAATATCCAATATGTAAGACGATATATAGTGTCATATTTTGATATGATAATCTCGTTATATTGCCCAGCCCTGGTAGAAATAAGGCTTCAAATAAGAGGATGCAACTAGATTGCTTTCTGTCCTCTCTTTCCTTCCTGCATGCACCTCCTGGCTTTGAGACAGAGGAGCAGTGCTGGAGCATCCAGAGCACCCGTGCTCATCCATCTCTTGTCCCGCGTTAAGATCATTCATAAAAAATGGCAGGCCAATGCTGCTCTCATCCTATTGGCTGCACAAAGGACGTTTTTTTTTTTTTTTTTTAAATATCAGTGATTAATTCGTTAAAAGCACTCCGATGATGATGAATGCACATTAGCAAAACATCTGTCCCAATGCAACTGCAGGGGAATGTTTTCAGGTCAGATGGCTCGGCTGCACTCGGCGGGTTATTGTCACCACACAGCCGAAAAACACACCATTTCTGCGGGTAAACAAAAGCGTCTGCAGCGCTTTTCCAAAAATTATTAGGCTAATAGCAGCGGTGGCATTGCAGAAAACATTTTAGGTGAGCTACAAATCTCTGATCGAGCCTCTTTCTTACCCGATGAAGCCGAGGTAGAGTCTGCGGTGGGGAGGAGGGTGTCCCTGCTCCGGTTCAGCGGGGCCGGTGTGCAGGACAGCCGGGTAGAGATGCAGGGATGCTCGGCTCCTGTTCTCCGGTGCTCCTGATGTACTGATCTCCGTCTGCTTACTACTGCTGCTTCTTAGCGCACACTCACACACATCCACACACACACTGACTGGTTGAGTGACTGACTAAGTGGCCCTTGGCTACAGCAGCCGAGCCCTGCAAACCATGTTACCGTGCAGGCGACAGGCAGCAGTGATGGTGCTGCGGTACGGAGCTGCTGCTGCTTGCGGTTCCTCTCCTCCAGGGGCCGGGTCGGGACGGGATGGCAGCGGAGGACAGTGTGTTTAAGTGGTGAGCGCCGGTGAAGTGGATTTAAACGGGGGGATGGTTTCGTTGGGATTACGTGGTGGGGGTTTAATTAGACAGCGCTGCGCCTATTGGCACCGACGATGCGCACAGCCCTCCTCCTACTTTCCTCCCGTCTCTGTCGCTCTCTCTCTCTCTCTCTCTCTCCCTCCCAGTACAACAGATAGATGTGAGTGTCACAACAGAGAATTATGGCGCACCATGCTGCGTGTATAATAATATAATTTTCTGCGCCACATATTTGTTCTTAGTGATGGTGATGATAGGCAACAAACGAGCACATAAATATTAAAGTAAAATAGAAATAACGTTGTATTCACATTCCGACCCAGTACAGTATAAGAAAAAAAAATCTCAGTGCTTATTTTATGCCCTACTTTTGCATTTCATATCATATAATCATAATTATTATATTCATATTCTGCCCTTACAAAATGGCACAGTATATATATGTATGTGTGTGTATATATATATATATATATATGTATATGTATATATATATATGTATATATATATATATATATATATATATATATATATATACACACACATACATAGTCTGTATTTTGTGAAATTGTGATATAAATATGCTTCTTAAATTAACTGGAAATCTGCAAAAATAAAAACAGAAAATTTGTTTTCATGTACAAGGCCCTGGGCTGCCCATGCTGTCTGCCCCCTCAACAACAACATAACAACAAAATATTTGATTTTTAACATTTGCAAAACTCATTAGAATGCAGCACAAATGAACAACTTGCCACACAGACAATAATAATATGTAACAAACAAAATAATACAGTATGTGTAAGTTTACAAATCCCCCCCCCCACTCCTTTTTTATTTTTTGGCGCCCAAGAGCCCAAGATGGCTCTTGCCTCAACATTTTCTCTCTGCTATCCTCTCCACATACACACCACTCCACCATGCCCATCAGTGCGCTAGCATGTTCTGTGATGATCACTCACCGACAAATACATTAAAGAAGTATTTGATTACTTGAAAGATGGTCTTTTAATAAAACAAGAATGTCTGTGCAGTAAAAAGACACAAATACTTTCCAAATTACTGCTATGTGAAACAGAGAGAAAGGGCTGTGGCATTCGAAAACCTACAGCTACCACAATGCACTACTTAGATGTAGGGACGTTTATTACAGTTCATTTACAGGCTACCCACATTGTTATGATACAAAGCTGGTTGAAAATCAGCAAAATATTCTTTTAGGGCAAGCTGCACATTATTATTATTATCTTTTTGGGTGAGGGGGGTGTTACAATCTTGCTAACACCCTTGGTACAACCTATGTCACCTATAGGAAGAACTGCCATTGTTTCCATCTTCTATTGTTTCACAGATATTCGGAGACAAACAGTTGAACTAATTCTCCAGTTGGATGGCATGAAACCACTGCAGGAGAAGACGATATAATTAAGGAGCACCATTCAAACCAAAAACATGGAAAATGCTGCTAGTACTGGGTGATGATCTTCAGCACCTGCTTCGCCTCCTCCAGAAGAACCTCTTGAGTGTCACGTGAGTTGGTGACCAGCTTGTTGTTGTCATTGTTCTCCAGGCGGATGTGGCACAGCTGGCTATAAGGCATGTCCTTAACAAACAACCAGTTCACGTCAAACTTGCCCTTCCACTTGCCCTGCACCCAAACGCAGTGGCCACACTTGATATTGTTATATTATTATTGGCTTTATTTTAAGAGTTTGGAATGAGAATAGGCTGGTTTATTTGAAGTCTGTTTTTTTATTGATGCACCAACTTTTCACCCTCAGCAAAGCATAAAAAATATTTGCAATGTTGTCAACTTTTTAAATTTCCGGTATTTTTCAATTTTAAATTGCACTTCCAGCTCTTCACTTTTGTAAGGCAATCTCTGTTTTGCATATGGAAGCACACACACAACAACACACATACATCAGAGAAAGAGGCTTGAGACCTGAGTCACACATTGGACAGTCTGTGGATATTAGCATTGATGGGATAAGCTGAGCACCAGACCTCTCTCTCTCTCTCTCTCTCTCTCTCTCTCTCTCTCTCTCTCTCTCTCTCTCTCTCTCTCTCTCTCTCTCTCTCTCTCTCACACACACACACACACACTCAAGCACTCCAGAGTCCGCCATCTGAGCCAGACATCAGCCATACTTTGTCACACCTCACAGAGCCTGAGAGAGCTGTGGGAAGGTTTTTATTAAGTCTAAAGGTTGGAGATGACTCACAGTTGGTGGTCTCGGTGGACTAAGTTTGGTTGCTCATTGAAAGGACAGCTGGCCTGCGTAACCAGCGCTACTCCAACAGGAAAATCAAAAACGACACATTCCTAAAGGGAGTGCATAGGCATCTGAGAGGAAACAATTTTCCTGACACAATATGCCGTGATGGATTTTAGACAAGGAATGTAAAGCAGAGAGGTTTCAAGGGTGGCCAGGTTCTTAATTAGACGGTGTGGTGTTTGATTTCTCATTAACCCTTAGTTATTTAGGTAACACCTGCTCTCTTCTCCCTTCTTATCCTTCTTACAATAAGGCTCAAGATTTATCTCTCTTAAATTAATCAGATCAGTTGCCCAGCTCGTCAAAGCAGAGATGATTTTTTGCTGAATGGAAAGATTGTGAAAGTGAAGGCTGCTGCAAATACAAAGCTGAAAGTTATGTGTCTGATTAAAAGGAATAATTTGTAGATGAATGTTATTGCCAAGATATCATACAGCGGAATATAAATGAAGGAAAGGAGAAGGCACCACAGCGGGGTTGGATAAATTAGAATGAGATGCAACTGGAGGATGGCAAGAGTGGAATAACAATTTCCATGCACAGCATGGGTTTCATATCATGCACAAAGGGGAGGCATAGTCTACTGTGTTCAAAGTCTCTGGCCAGATGTTTGGTTGTGGATGTTGTCCTCAGGGCTCTAGGGTTGTCCATTGAAGGGACATCGCTGCAAGTCTGAAATGCATGTAGAAAGTAGTCTGAAAACAATTTGAAAGCACAACTAGATTTGTAACCCTTGATTTTCACCTTTTTTAAACAGTAAGTATGCAAATCTACTTTGAAACCTTGACACTTCAACACTGAGAGCCAATGTAAAACCTCCACTTCCAGGTACTGTTCAAGATAGAAGAAAACCTTATTCAAACTATCATTGATACTAGTATTAGCCCAATGTATCCTCATATGACAGTTCTTAAGATATCCAACACATTTGCGCCCCCAAATAACGTTACATCCTCAACGTATACTGACGTAATTAACGGAAAGTTATGGAGGTTAGGTATAGGGAAGTAAAGTTGCTGTAGGTTTAGGAAAAGAAACCACACACAACAAAAGCCATCCTTTTCACAGCGGTGTAATACAGATGTAGTATATTGAGTTGGTTTGCAAAGCAACTGGCTCAAAATTATTCTTCATACAATAATGTAACCTTTCAAAGGGTCCGATATCTTTTACACACCAATTACAACAAGTACTAAGTTTCCACTTCCTGATTTACACTGTCGCCCAAAGTCATTTGATCATGAGATCTCAACAGCATGTTTGTTCATTTAACAGAACTTCAGATGTCCTTTGTCCAGGAGGAAGCCAGGATGCCCCGGGCAGGGTAATCCGACTTATTAAGATAATCTAAAAAATGTCATTAACTGAACAGATAAACACAGGTTAAGGTAGAACAACATTTGGTATAAGGATTAAGGAATAGCATGAATAATATAGAATAAGAATATACATCTTAATAATGACATAATACTGACAATGTACTTTTATTTTCCATCTAACCAGCAGAAAATGTACAGTATTATGTACAGTATTTTGAAAAGACATAATGTAACAGGTAAATTTACAAAGCATCCCAGAATGTCAACAATAGATGCAAACAGAGTACCTAGCGCATGATATGTAGACAGCAAAAGTACACTGAATATGTGACAAATTGGGACTGAGAATATGCTGAGAGGAAAATTCTAACAATGTACCTTAAAATGATACCAGTCTCCTGGGGAAACTCCTGTGTTTTGTGACCCATCCAGCTCCCCAACCTGCCTCCATACGGGCACCAACAAGGGCCACTTCTTTCTTTACTCCTGTTAGCACATTGAGTACGTGATCACAGCAGTCCAAATATTTGGGTTGTGCATGAATTATTGGTCCATCATTACGATGGATATGTACAAATTTTGGTGCATTACATTTCGTAAGAATATGTATGAACAGTGCATGAGAACAGTCGTAACTAAGGATCCAGCCCAGTCACATAACTATAGGTATCTTTCACTGAGAGTTTGACAGTCAGTCTGCTTTGTATTCATCCATGTATCACTTTAAGGAGCAGATCGATCCTTTAATATCACTGAGTTGAAATGATAATAGCAAGTGCTGTAGTATATTCTCATTTATCTTATAGAATATACACAGTAAACCCAAGGGACATGTTTGCCTTTATTAGACAGAGAGATGGAGGAAACCCTTTAGTGAGTGATTATGTTGAGTTGCAGCTCATCAGGACTTTGTCTCTCTATGGAGACAAGTATACATAAATTCATGACTTTCCAAAATGATATTGTAGTGCTAATATATTTTTAAAGGGGATTAGCAGGAGACAACAAAAGGTCCTCAAATTTGGCATTTTAGTTGTCGCCATCTTGGATTTTGGAGCCATAAGTGTCCATTTGGACAAAAGGGTGGGACTAACCTCAACACCAGCTACTAGCTTGGTTAGCTCAGGTCAAGGGCGTAGGTTACATTTCAACATTGGTGAGGGAATACATATAAAACAGGAGGTTTAGGGGATCCTCAGACAGACTATTTTGAGCATTAAAGCATCATTTTTATGCATGAAATCATGCCTTTTCTGCATCCATTTACTTTGTAAATGTCTCTATTTTTGTTTAGATAAAAGTCCTCTGCTGGTTTAATGTTTTTATTAAGAGGGGCAAATTCCCATTTTCTAAATATTAAGGTAAACATGTCCCCTGCGTCCCCCTGAAATCTACACCTATAGCTGTGGTTTACTGAGTTAATGCTAATTTATGATAGCAAAAAAACAGTCCTAAAACCGCTGAAACAAACAATACTGAATATGAACATCCAATCCTGTACAGGGTCTTTAAGTACAACTAAGCACTGATCAAGACATTTTATGATGACTAAAATGCTACAGTAAGCTTTAATAAATTACATAAAAACGTTAAAATAGTGACAGGTTAAGCTACACCTACAATCTGTGAATCTATGGTTACACCAAGATTACATTACCAAACCAATGTTGTTGACATGGTAGCGAGGTGTCTATGGATGGCAGCTACTTGTTACTCAAAGCCCCATACACTCCTAGAACAGCTGTTGTCATGCATGTTGAAATCAGCTATGGATAACTTTTTTTTTCTCTCCCAGGCTGGAAACATGGGGGCCAAGTGGCAATTTGAGAAACTGCATTTTTTGGCACATTCATTTTTCAGCCCCCGAGGTTGTTGCCTGGATACAAAGTACAATAGTATTATAATATATAGTATTGTTTTTGTAGTATTGATGACAATGATTAGGTGACAGCAACAGTACATATTTTACTTGTAGTCCTGATGGTGTTGATGATGAGGATTAGGATGACAGTAACAGTACATATTGTACTTGGAGTATTGTTGATGTTGATGGTGATGATTGGTTGACAGTAGCGATACATATTGTAACTGTAGTATTGATGATGTTGATGTTAATGTGAGAGTGACAGTAACAGTACATATAGTACTTGTGAGCTACATTGCAGCAGGGGGGGGTTAATTCACCCCCAAATTGCGCAAATAGAAATGGCAAAACATGTACATTTCGAAGGAACTCCCAGGTATATCAAAAATTTTTACGATCACATGAGGTGCCCTTTCGTGTGATTCGAAAACGTTTTGCAAAACTGCAATGGAAACACTTTTTTGGCTTTTCTAGGTCACATGACGCTATGGCTATGTGCTTGTCGGTAGGAACTGGCTCCCTCATTATGCAGCAGGAGCTACAAGAGGTGTTATTTCATTACAAAACTCTTCAAAAGTTGAGTGGATCATGTGGAAGTTTTGAATCCAGACTTTCTCTGTAAAATCGTGAACTATCACCTCCCAGAGATGCCTCATACGGAGCCGCTCCCACCTATAAGGGGCTTGTCTTTCCATTATCGCTCCATATCACACTGACGTCACCTTGAACTGTAAATAATTAATACTAGTGCAGTGGCTGCAATAGAAATAAAGATGCTAATGTTTTGAACAATCATTGCTATCTTTCTTGGAATGTTATCGCCAGAGGAAAAGCGGCATTAAAAAGGCATTAAAAGGCATTAAATTTTATAATCTCTAAATAAGGCCTTCATTGGCTTTAATTAATTGTTTAGAAGTCTTAAAGATGCTCAGACATTGGAGGTTTAATGAAATGCGTCTTTCTGACTTTGCATTGTAAAATCTCAAAATAACTGGTAACATCTTTTAAAAAAAAAAACAAACCCATACAGAATCCCTCTTCTTACACTGTTTCACGGAATGTCACAATACATGTTTGGGCGAAATTGTTCTTACCTCTATGAAAAAAATGTTGGCTTATGATTCATGTTTTATTTATTCATTTATTTAGTTTTGGTTGTTGTAAAAATAGCTTTAAATTTTAACCTGAGTGGCATTAAAAAAAGTCTTTAAAGGTATTGCCTTAAGCTGTAGGATCCCTGAGTGCACTACATTGTGAAAGAAGTTGATTAACATCACTCAGTGGAGACACAGTCATCTCGCCATTGTGTTAGATCGACATTTCCAAAATATCACTTAAGTTTTGCGCAAATCTGTAATGGAAATCTGCCTATATTTACCATGTAAAGAGAAGAAGAGGAGAAAGAAGTGACAATGAATATAAAAATGTATTGTCATTTATTGTAATCTGGAGTTTTACAGGACTGTCTGATATTGACATTGATCTGAAGCGTCAGTGGTCTGTTGGCTGACCGTCAGTGTTATGGTATCTGCAGGAGGAGAACAGCCTCAGACTGGAAATCATAGCTCCCACAAAGCTCGGGGGCAATGATCACTGAAGGGTGGATGATCGGGAGCTCAGCCTGGGAGTTGGGGTTTTAAGAGATGTGTGTTCAAGGCCTTATAGTGTGTACGAGTGTGATCATGCATGCTCTCCTCAGCTCAGAGGGATGAGGGTGGACGGGAAGTTGCACTGCAGAGATTTTCTCTTCTTTGTGACCTTTTGACCTGAAGGAGTGGAGGTGTTACTGTAGCAAAGACACAAGCTCTGTGCTTGTCTGTCCTGCTTTGTCCCCTGGTGTTCTCTCTGCCCACACCTTCACCCCCGTCTTTGTCTCACCTCTCTGTTGTTTCAGAGCGGGACAAATATCTGACTCAGCTTTTGCTTATTTCATTAGTTGTTCATAACTCTGGCTCTCTGGCTCTCTGTCCTGTGAATGAGGACGCTGATGTGATTGAATTACCCCCTTCTCCTCCTCCTCCCTGTTCCCTCTCTTTTCCCTTCTCTCTCTCCTATGTGTTTTGTGTACTGTTGGCACTTTCTCTCCTCCGAGCCAGGGTTCAATGCTGTTGTTGCACTTTCGCTGGTCTTGCGTAACAACGGTCGTGTTGCGTTGCATCCTCCATCTCCTCTTCCCCAGGCGCGATGGTCACTGTGGGAAACAGCGGCCCAGAAAACTGACCTTCATTTCAGTATTCTAGAAAGACTTCCCGCAGTGTGTGCGTGGAGCTCCACTCCCCAAAGGAGAGCGTCATCAGACCTGTGACCTTTGTTGAAGTAGGATAAAGCTTTGGGATCTGCTTTAGATAAAGGCTGGCACTCTTAAATGACAGCAGCCACAATCAGTTTATTTCATTATTTATTGATGGGGCTGTTTCGGCTTTCTGTTCTCCTCAATGTCATTCAGCACTGAGGGACACACAGGTGTTTAAATACAGGAATTCACAGGATGGCAGTAAAAACAGCTATGTCTGACAAACATAGCTTGTAATTAAATGCTTTTGCTCATCAATTATATGGCAACATTAACTTTGAAGAGTTTATTCTTATTTTAAACCTGGCTTTGATATACTTAGTTATCCACACAATTATTCTTGATACGTACTGAAAGAAAAACTGTTAAAATCATAATAGGAATCACATGAGATTAATTCACCATTCATCAATAAATCAGATTTTACTTGTATCGCACTTTCCATGAAAGCACAACTGTAATACAAAGCGCTTCATACAATAAAACAGATTCACCCCCTCACATCCCCAACCACAGACACACAGACACACAAACACACACACACACACACACATGCACACATGCACATGTGCGCGCTTGCAAGAACACACACACACACACACACACACACACACTCACACAAGCACATGGATTAAAGCAAGAATCAAGTAAAGCAGTAAAATAATAGCACTCATAAAAACAAATACTGTTGAAATGCTATCACACGTGCAGAAACACCAAAGGCAAGATAAAACATATGGATAGACATATAAAACAACTGATGAATAATAAAAACATGTATTATTATTATTATTATAAATTATTATAACTGTTTTTTAATAACAATAATGTGAATGAAAGGATAGCAGCACAAAGTGGAATAATATCGTAATATGTTAAAAATAGTAAAATGATATACCAACTACTAAAACCAACTAAAGAAATAAATAGGTAGAGTTCAACTAACTCTTTGAAATATGGATTGTCGACAGTTTTCTTATGTTGCGTTCACCTCTTGACACCTCTCACAAGTATTTGACCCTTTGAAAACAGAGCAAAGTGATTAGATTTCTTTGAAAATTATGGGGGGAAAAGGGCATCAAACAACTTGGCAAGTAAAAGGTGAAAATTACTTGAAAATAATTTTAGATTAAGGGGGGAGGATTTTTAGAAAATTATCCAAAAAAATAACTCAGGAAACATTTCTATCAAACCACATTTTAATCACAATATTGTTATATTTAAAATTATGTTGCAAAAGTTACAAACAACACATGCAACACATTTTGTTTTTGTTTTTTTGCTGTTTTTTGTGCTTATTTTCAGGTTATTTTCTTGTAAGTTTTTTGTAATTTCTTTGCAAATCTTGGGTACCGTTTCTTGTTAAGTTCTCAAGTTCTCCTTATGTTTTTGACAGAAATCAAAACAATTTGTGAAGCTTTCAAAGGGTTAAAAGCTAGGCTAAAAAGGCAGGTCTTATTAGAGTATTTGACAGAATACCCAAAGTGTTCATTCTGTAAGCCTTCCCCTTTAAGTTCTTATTATTAAAAGAATACTTCACCCACAAAATGGCTATTAGTTTATCAGTTACTCACCCTGTGTTACCGTGAATTTATAAAGAAAACTTTGATCTTCTGGCATGCCTCAGCTGTCAATGAATAATCTGAAAACCGAGAAAAATTATTGATGAATTGAAGTAATTAGGGGGCTATGTTTAACCACAGCAAAATTATACAGAAACATTCATCTACACACTCAAACAAATTTTGCAGTGTGATACAAGTCAGTCGATTTATCCAGTTGTGTACTTAGCTTTTCCCAATCACATGCATTATTGCTAAAAAAAAACCTTTTTAAAAACGCGTGCAAACTAGTAGCAAGCCTGGGCATGTGCATGTTTTACATGCTGCCCGTGCACTTCACTGAGTTAGTGCTACTCAGCCATGTGAAAGACTGTTTATTATTGTTATTTTTTAGCAGACATGAACATGTTTGTGAATTACTGAGCACACGACTGGAAAAATAAGGGTTGTATACAGCACAAGTCTTGTGAAAGTTTGTAAATGGATATTTTGATGTAGCTGTTGTTAAATGCAGTCCCCATTTACTTCAGTCCATTGTGAATGATCTACATTTTTTAATTCTCCATTCACAGTAGACACATGTAAGAAAAAAAGTTTTCTTAACAAATTCAATGCATTACTGGCTGAATAAGTGACATACATGGTCAGTTTGTGGATGAAATATTCCTTTAAGGCACTGATTTACACAGTTGAGTTTGCTTATCATTTTTGGGGAGTCTGATAAATTGGTGTTACTTGAGTTGTTGCCGGCTGAGTCTGAAGATGATATCAAGATAAAAAGCCATTGGCGTGTGCAAAAATAAATATCTGTCGGTGGCAGATAGTGTTTCAAGAAGTCAGGCAAAAGTAATTTTAGATGCTGCTGATTTATCTCCTTTCATTTGTTCCATTCTCACGCAGTTTATCAGGACTGATTCATGTGACTGTTGAATTTAGTCTGTACGGGATGGGACTTGAAATGTAGCAAGTTCGTGATACTTATGATTAAAAGTACTTAAAGGTCCAGTGTGTAGCATTTAGGGGCATCTTTGTGCGGAACTGGACTACAGTATTCATAACTATGTTTTCATGAGTCAATGATCACCCAAAAAATAAGAGTCATTGTGCTTTCATTACCTTAGAATGAGCAGGTTTTATCTACACGTGGAGTGGGTCCTCTGCCACTGAGTGTGCCGTGTTGTTTCTGCAGCAGAGCAGATGAGGCAAACACTGGTTACAGATAGGTCCATTCATGTTTTCATGTCGGCCACCGTTGTTCTCCTGGATGCTTTGTACACGGGAGAAGTTTCCGTTCCCTAACCTCACTGCAAGATGCCATGAAATCCTCAGCCCCATCAAATAGCGCTGCTCTCTTAATGCTTTGGGTATACAAGCATGATGACAAACGCCACCTTCCAACTTCCACGGAATGTGGCTGGATGGCATCAGATGAGAATGCGCTCGGACAGAACCGGTGGCGTTGTTATCATATGCTGGTGGACAGCCGGATGACAGCGGGCGCGTCCACATGCAACGCTGATGGACAGCGTTGAGTAATAATGCTGTTGAAAACCACATTATATAGGGAGTGCAAGCATCCTTTTGTGGCTGGTGAGCGGGTGAGGAGGTAGATGGGTCCCACTATCAACCGACTTTCATGTGGGAGTCAGGAGTTTGTGTCTCATAGTAGATTTGTGGGGTTTTTTTCGACACCGTACCATAAACCTCTTATGCCTGAAAGGCATGTCCATGAGTTTGTTGCCTCATGCTGAACAACATGATAATCCGCGCTATTGTGTAAACATAAGGACCATGCAGCGTCATCCCACCAAGTGCTTTTGTTGAGATCACAGTAACGGCGTCCAGGAGCGTAAACAGCTGATGCACAAGGATACTGAAAACCCCATAAGTAGATGCAGAAGGTCACTGACATAGCAGCACCATGTGACAAGTTGGGATAAGAATGTGTTGAAATCCTACACACTGGACCTTTAAGTATAAAAAAAATTACCATCTTTTTCAAAAATACCACAAAAAAGTATAAATACACAACTTTAATTTCTCAATATATTATGCAGTATCTTCCTTTGTTTTATTTTGAAGTCATATGGTGGGGTTGTTGATGATGATGAAGTGGTTGTGAGATGTTGACAGCATATGCTGTACAATGTGTAGACTCACAGAATATACCATGTAGTCTTGCTGCGCTGCACAGTATGCATATTTAAAGAATGTAGTAAAAGCAATGCAAAAATTTGATCACAAACAAAATCACTCCTGCTGCAAGGAGACACAGATCACTGTAGTTCACAGCCCTTTTTTGAGGAGCACAGCTCAGAAAATCATCTGGTTTAAGAAAAATATGGAAAAGAAATTTGAAAGGAGCTGCTCATTGTGCTCCAGAGTCCCTATAAATAAGTAAAGCAGACAATAAAGTAAACAGCAAGAAATCATTAAGATTGCAGTGTTTCTGTTTAAAAAATGTCAATTTTTTGTATAACAGATTTTCTCTTCTGGACTCTTAGGGTGAGTTTTTACCGGTGCCAATGTCTTGCGGCTTCGAGCGCAATATGAGCTGTATGATGCGCGCTGTGCCAATTCAGAGTTAGCCAAAGGATGTTTTTTTTCCACAGGGGGACAGAATCTCACTAAAGCGTTTCAACAGCTCCCTCCACTCTCTCCACACATCAGAACAACACCTCGAGCTGCAGGTTTGTGTCTCGAGAAGTTCTGCACATTAACAAAAAAAGAAAAAGAAATTTCTCTCGTGAATCACTGTCAGGTTCTTGAGTATTTACATGTTCTGTCCTGCAGGCATCACTATCAGAGAAAACTTTTATTACCGAGTTGCTCGGGTGCTCAGGGTCTGTTTCTCTCCCCACAGTTGGCTCCTGCAGCCAGCAATAAGCCAAACTCCAAACAAACACAGCTATGGTCCATTCAAGGATCTGCATCCAGCTTATATTTTGCGTCACCACTCTTGTGTTGCTAGGATACAGCTTACGTTCATGCTCATTCCTGCCAGCCATTGCTACCGAAAACACAGCAACAGGAAATGAACTTACACCAATTTAGTTTGTTGATGGTACACATTATTCAGCAAAATGACCTGGCACTAACTAACTGCTCTCTCATGCCAGCGATAGTAAAAAAAGTCATTAATGGTACCTGTCAGAGCGTTTTCCACTGCTTCATTTGACCCAAGCTCCATGACATGTGGAAAATCCATGAATGAGCAGGTCATGTAACGAGATATTTATCTTTTCAGGAAATACAATGACAGCAGCGTTGGCCTGCGCCTCACCTGCACCTCTAGCAGAGATAGTAGCTCTGCGGGGGAGCCCTGCCTCTGAGGCTTGAGCGTTCAATAAAGAGCAGATATCATTTCAAGAGAGAGAGTTGATTGTTCACAAATAGCCATACTACTATGACTCTGAATATATAATCACCTAACCAACTGACCTGAAGGTCAACCTTACACAAACTGGTGAATATGTGGAATAACAGTTTAAATATATGTGGAATAAACCGAGAATATCTGTAATTACACTTGACTATATGGACTAAAAGGTGATACACATGCAGTGAACATTTGAACATATGTAATGGACCTTGAAAATATGAAATTAAACTTGAATAAACAGAATAAAAGTTTGAATACATAATGGAAAAGTTTAAAGCTGAGGATTAAACCTCAAAAGTATGGAATTAAACTTAATTATTCCCGGAATAATACTTGAATGCTACTACTAATTGAAATCTTTGCACTGAAAGCTTTTATATATCATATAAAACTTAAATATATATATAATAAAAGTTTGAATATATAAAATAAATCTTGAATATGTGGAAATAATCTTGAATACATAAAATTAAAATATATGCACCAAAAGTGAGAACATTTTTAATGATTCTTGAATTCATTAAATTTATACTGAAATATACTGAATAAAAGTTTAAATATATGGAATGAACATTGAATACATGTATGAACTGTTACAGAATTAAACTTGGCTATATTGTATAAAGGTTTACATTATGGAGTGAACCAGGAATATGTGGAATTTAAGTTGAATATATAGAATTTAAATCTGAATATATGCACTAAAAGTTGGAATATATGGAATGAATCATGACAATATAGAATTAAACTTTAAAGTAAAGTTTACATTCAGTCAAAGTTTGAATATGTGGAATTAAACTTTAATATATGGAATTAAAGTTAAAATATATGGACTGAACCTTGAGTATATGGAATTAAACTTGAACATGTAGAAAAAAATAGATAAATGTGGAAAGAACCTCAAATATATGGAATTTAAACTTGACCATACAGAATAGCACAAATGGAATAAACCTTGAATATTACAGAATTAGTATTACAGAATTATAAAGAATTAAATTCTGAATATATGCCTTAAAAGTTTGAATATATAGAATGAATGTTGAATAAATGGAATTAAACTTTGATATATATAATAAAAGTTTACCTGTATATACACGGTTAAAGTTTGAATATATGGAAATAACCTTGAATATATACAAAGGAAGTAATAATTTATGCAGAAAAAGTTTGACTGTATGGTATGGAATACTATTTAGAATATATGGAATACCAGGAGGAATATATAGCGAATGAAACTTGAGAATATTGAATGAAACTTGACATCATCAAGTCGTTGGTGCCATTTTTTATTTTTAACGTGATTAATTCTTACAGATGTGGCTGCAAGAATCTCGTACCAGAAATCCTAAGTAAAGAGATAATTGACACTCTGGTGAATGCATGAATAACCCAAAAATAATTCTGGCAACCATATTCAATACTGTACCAGATTTCCATGTATAGACAATACATTTTTTTATGAGGGCATAAGCAAATGCAACATTCCTGAGGCCGTTACAATAATTTGAATATGTGGAAACTAAGTATATAGCTAATGTCTGAGCAATATCACTTAGGTATATTCAGCAGAGGACGATGTTGTAATGAGAATGTGGATTTGAAAACTCACCAACCAGATGATGTGTCAGGAGGAAACCAGGCTTCCCTCAACACCTGCCCAGTGTGTGACGGTTAATCCTGCAGCATCTGATATCACCTGTGTTCAGATAGAGGGATTATACCAGAGCTATTTCTGAGAGAGGAAGAGGGACTTTCTTTTTTTTTTGTAATCCCAATGAAAACCGTCCTCGGAGGCTGTTTCACACAGCGTTTTTTGTTTTAAATATGCGAGCACTTCCTGTGGCGAGTCGTGACAGTGTGAAACGCAATACCACTGTAAAACACGGATCCCAGTCGAGATGTTACAACCAATTAAAGAGGAGCGGTGAATGCATAAAGACCAGTGGAATGAGTCACGATGTAAAATGGCCACAGCGGTTCCTGTTTCACTGATGCATAACTCTTCTGGGCTTCGCAGACTTAAACATTCCAGCCAGACTGAGACGGCTAGTTTTAATGCACCGAGCGACTCCCACTAATGCTTTGACTGCACACTGTAATGCTTCCACTTAATCTGCTTTGGCTGTGAGGAGAGGATGTTCTCACCTGTAAGATCAACACAGGAGGACTTAATGAATGTGTAAGAGAGGGCAGGGAGCTGTGACTGAAGTGATGATGATGAATGGCCACCCTTAATAAGCTTCTCTGCTTCACAGATATAAAATTTGTACCCAAAGATGAGATAACTCCAATTTTAATAAACCATCTTGAGATATTTGACCTTAAGAAATTTGAATGCTCTGAGATGAAAAAAAGCGTTGATAAAACTGAGCATATTCTGCATTCTTCGTGCTTATTTCTCTCCTCAGGGAGTTTGAAGCCACTTAAACCAGAGCGCTTTCATCCCCACAAGAGTGTGTGCATCTTAACCTAATCATGAAATTGGCAGATGGTCCAAGGTCGTACAGACCAAGGTGAAAAAATTCAGTTGTCCTTTCTGCTAATGAAGCAGAGAAGCGAGAGTCTTTGGCGCCGAGATGAAGAGTGTCATCTCTCAGATGAAGGCGGGTGACTGTGCATAAAGCTGCAAATGGCTTTGCAATAGTGTTCATTTGCGAGCCCGTCTCCTGTCACCTCCATCGGGATGAGAGTTTCCAGTTATAACGAGGCCTTTTGCTGTGAACGTCTTTGGCATTCTGGCTTTCAAAGCACTCTCCTCATGCTGTGGATGACAACACTTGGCTTAGCTCTTTATTCCCCAGTTTCTCCAGTTATGAATTTTAAAATGCAGAGACAAATGAGGAAATACATAAATACTCTTAACCTTTTGAAACCTAAGGAAAGTGGCTATTTTATTTCAAAAGAATGGGAAAAGGTCATCGAGCAACTTTAGAAATGCCCCAGAATATATGATGTACATGATATTTGCAAAAAAATACAAAAAGGAACTTCTGTCACTAAGAAATTATCCAAAATTAAAGCTTAAAAAGAAAAGTAACTAGAATATAACTTAAAAATAAAAAAACAAACAAACAAAGAAAAAGAACTGAACAGAAGTTGCTACTAATAATATTGAATAATATTGAAATGCTCATTGCCTTTTTTCTTCCAAAGAAATCACAGAGGCAAGCCCAGCGAGCAGTTAAACCATTCAAACATGAAAGTGATTGTAAGGAGTGAAAAGAAGAGGAGAAGAAGGTTGCAAATCACCCTAATTTATTTATTTTATTTTTTTTTATTTTTACAGACAGTCCCCAGCTCAGGGACAAGCCCCTTGCAGCTGCCTTCAGTGTGTCAACAAACATGTAGCAGGTAAGCTAACGTTAGCATGAAGCCAGATAACAATAGTCTAAATAGTCTATAATATAATCATTTATGAATTATTATGTTAAGCTAACTAATAGCCTGGCAGATGCTAGCTGCTCCTAGCATGAGATAACTGTTATATTTACATATTTTCGGTTGCAGGTCTTAACCAGTCAGAGACAGAAGCATTCATATAGGTGAGTACAAGTGTCTTTTCAGGGGGATTTGGGGTATCTGTTGGGCCGCCGTGCCCCTTTTTGTTCAAAGTTTGTCATTATTTTGGAGTCAGGTCAGTGCTGAGGACCTGTTTCATTGTGTGTGTGGACTTTTGTAGGTAAATTGTGCATGCTGCTGTAGCTATACACTAAAGAAAACATCCTTATAATATTGTATTATTATTACCATTTTTTAAACAGGATTTTTAGTTGTAATGGAGCTATTGCTTCATGGTGATATTTCTACTTTTCTCTCCTACTACTGGCTATAGGAGAGGATCTCTTATAGCAATGGCAAGAAAATCAAGGGCTGTGACAAAAGCATGGCCACTTGTGATAACTCAAGTACTAGCCCCCTGAATACAAAGTTAGGATGCAACCAATAAGAAAAAAGGAACAACACTCTATGTGTCCAGAATATTGAACACAACCCTCTTACCTCTGTAGACTATACATACTATATACTTTACCAACCATTATACGTAATTTATGATACAGAGCTGTGATGTGATGAGAGGCACTTGGTGCAGCTGCTGCTCACTAGCACCACCACTTGTATGAGAGGATTAGACTTGGAGAAATGCCCAGGGCTAGTTAATAGCAGCCAGTGGAGAATACACTAAGGCTGCACAGCGGTTATATAACACACACACACACATACACGCATACAAACTCATGATGTCAGATGTATTGCATTTGCTGGTTTTGAATACAAGAATAAAATCAAATCCCAAAACCCACGTAATTAATACAAACTTACCAAAATCATCAATATCAGCTCTTATCACTAGGCTTGGGCAGTATCATGGTATTGCGGTGTACCAGGGTATTTATAAATTCTGAAGGTATATTTTTCAATACCATCATAAATACAAGCACTCCTCTTTCTATTAACATTTTAAAATCTTAAACCAATTGCCCTGATTCCTTTCAAGAACACAAGAAGGAAATGTATAACTTGAAAAAAAGAAAATTAAAAACAAATGCAAAGATGGAAATGTCCTGAATATAAGTGCTATAACATCATTTTTAAAATTTTTAAAATAAATAATTAAATAATTTTTCTTGTTACCTTTTACTAATTTCTAGCAATTTGTTGGACGTTTCTTGCTCATTCCTTTTTTTTCCCAAATTTTGAAAAGAAATCATTCTTTGTTCGGGTTTCAAAGGTTTAAATGCATGTAAAAATGCGTCTGAACACAACACAAGAGAACTGAGGATGATCCAGGTCTCAAAGGTTCAAAGGCATTGTATGTACTGAACAGCACACACCACCAGAGCTACCGCGACACCTAGTGGTGGAAGGATAACTTACAGGACCGTAAACAGCCGGCGGCCAGCAGGCAGAGAGAGACAGCCAGGAATAACAGCATGATGAGCTGATTGTTGGAACAGTGGACTTACTAACTAGATTACAAGCAAGAGTAACCAAGTCATAGTTTGTTTCTGTCAAGTTTGAATGAAGTGTGTTTTATGATGAGTTAAGGAGACAGTTGAACCTTGTCAGTCTTCCGTGACCGGGAGAAAGTTGACATCTAAAGGTGTACAGTTGTATTATCTATTATTAAAATAGATGGGAGAATATTACTTTTCTTAGCATTTTGTGGGTTTCTTTTGTGTATTTGTTGGTCTAAAAAAGCTGAAAGTAAGTAGCGCACTTGCCGTCGGGATAGGTTTTTTTTAGGGTTGCATACTTATACCATCATATACCATCATGTACTGTAAATTTCAGGAAGGTATGAAGGTATGAAATATTACTTACCGTCTGAATGTACTTACTAGTGGACTGTTTTCATCTTCTCGAGGTGTATCCTTGAAAAACAAGCCCAGCCGGGAGCTTGACCTCTCCAAGAATGCATAATGCAGGATCAATGTCCAATAAGACTTACTGTCCAAACAAGAAGAGACCGATGAGTTGAAGCTGAGACTGACCTTTGTGATTGGTGTTGGTATTGGCGGGATAAATCCCATAATGCTGCGGATGCTAATAAACAATACAAGGCCTACAAACAAGAACACAGCTGTTCAAAATCTTCAATCATTGAGTTATGTAATCCTGCAAAAATAAATCAAAGAGCACATTTTCTGTGATCACATCGCTGCCTCACATGTGAACTCGCTGTTTTTCAACAGGCAGACAGTATGATTGGTTCTCTAAATCAATGACTCGACAGCCAGGTTCGGATCTCCTGCAGCTCGCAGGGACCATCGGCTCATCACTATGCTCCTTCCAACCTCCTCGACTCATCTCAGCAGGCAGAGAAAACAGGAAAATAAAAGTTAAATTAGTAATGCGGCCCGGGCCCGCTGGCACGGGGAGGGAGGGTTTGTAATATTGATGAGCTGAGTGCAGCGGGAATGACTCATCTGAAGATGGAGATGAAGGAGAGCATAAAACCTACAGTACAAGTCATGACTTTATTTTTTAGCCCTGAATCTCCAAAGCACAGACAAAACAATTCTTTCTAGATGTGTTTTGGTTACCAAGAATCTCAGCACTTTTCATGGTGCATACTCTCTCCAATGCAATGTCAGAGTTGAACTGAAGTCTGAATTTGAATACTGCAGTACATGTAGAGCAGGGGTGTCAAACTTAAATACACAGTGAGCCAAAATTAAAAACTTGGACAAAGTCGCCAACCAGACTCGATATTTATTGAAAAATTGACTACAATTGAGCATGTTTTCCCTTCTCTCCAGATATATAATGATAAACTGTTTCATATGGAAACAAACTTATGTTTTGCTGAAACATTGAATCTGGAACGAGCAAAGCCTATTAATATTTAAACACATCATAAATCAAAAATAAAAGACACATCAGTGGCATTTCTTTCTTATTTTTATATAAATAAGTAAAATAAAATAAAATAAAAAAAATTGTATGCCTCTTTCTCTGTCTGTAGCCTTTTGAGTTCATTTTCAATGGAAACCTTTTTTCACAGGCCAGCAACAAAACAAATCTGCCTCCCACCTGTCTAGAAAGCTCTCTGTACACCACCTCACTCGGTGCAGTGATCCGCTCCCACGGTTTCTCCTACCACTGCTATGCTGATGACACTCAGCTCTTCCTCTCCTTTCCACCTGATGACAGAACGGTCTCAGCTCGGATATCAGCGTGTCTGGCTGATATCTCCACATGGATGAAGGAACGCCACCTTCAGCTAAATCTGTCTAAGACCGAACTCATGGTCTTTCCAGCTTGTCCATCTGTTCAGCCTCGGATCAGTGTCCAACTAGACTCGAGCCTACTTGTGCCCACAAACTCAGCCAGAAACCTGGGTGTCATGATTGATGACCAGCTGACCTTTAAGGTTCATGTGGCCTCAGTTTCTCGGTCTTGCCGTTATGCCCTCTACAACATCAGGAAGATCAGACCCTTCCTGACCCAACAGGCCACACAGCTTCTGGTTCAGGCTCTTGTGATCTCACGCATTGACTACTGCAACTCTCTTCTGGCAGGCCTCCCTGCATGCTCATTCAAACCTCTTCAGATGATCCAGAATGCAGCAGCACGTCTGGTCTTCAACCAGCCCAAAAGAGCACATGTCACCCCGCTGCTAATTTCTCTTCACTGGCTTCCAGTGGCAGCCAGAATCAAATTCAAAGCACTTCTCTTGGCTTACAAAACAATCACAAGAACTGCTCCAGCCTACCTGGAATCCCTGATGCAGGTCTACTCTCCTTCTCGCCCACTACGCTCTGCATGCGAAAGACGCCTGGTGCTTCCAGCCCAGCACGGCTCTAAATCACGGCTGTGCGGCACTTCTTCTGCCACTAGAAGGCAATACCTGTGACCAATCACACCTGAAGCACTTTTTGCACTTACTAAGGGTTTTTTTTCCTTAAGTCTAAATTCTTGCTTGTGTTGTACGTCGCTTTGGATAAAAGCGTCTGCTAAATGAAATTGTAGAATTGCAGAATTGTTTTCAAAGTCCACCTTTTGTTTGGCCATTTTTTGGGTGGGATAGCTTAAATTTGCCCAAGGTGATTGACAGCATGAGGCTGCTAATGAATGCAGCAGAGGAGGAAGGGACACTTGCAGGTCTTGATTGACGCACCAACGCACTTGTAGTGCAATCTGGGATTTGTACTAATAGCGGAGCATGCGCTATATACCGGCAGGCCAGCTCTAATAGACATTTGATATTATCTCGCGGGCCAAACGTAATTACACTGCGGGCCGGATTTGGCCCACAGGCCTTGAGTTTGACATCTCTGATGTAGAGGAATCGCTTTCAGATATGTCTGTGGAGACAGCATCTGAGCTTCTAACTCATATGTATTTCGCATGGCAGTGGCTAACATGTAAGAGCTAATGCTGCTAGCAGACATGATAACTTGTGTGATGCATCAGTTCTACTGACTGGAAAACTTCATATACTGTATCAATCCATAGCCTATAAACGCTTATACAGTACCTTTACCCCGTTTTCAAAAAGACTCATTACTGATCACAATTTAGGATCTCTGTCCTTTTGACATTCAGCTGCACGATCATGCTGTTAACCCTGCTAACACCTGGATCAATATCAGTTTTCTTATGCTGTGATCAGAAGCCTTTCACAAGCATTTAAACATCTGAAACCTGAGAAAATGGTTTGATTTCTTTTAAAAAATGGGGAAAAACCATAAAAATGTTGTGCAAAACACTCAAAATTTGTGAAATGTGACATAAAAATGACCTGAAGACAGAGATAGATAGGATATTAGATAAGAAAATAAGATATTAAAAACATAATACTAGGGAAAAAATATATTATCCTGTCCTACAACATCTATGTGGTAGAAAGACAAAAATACTTCTGAAATTGCTGCTATTTGGCCAGAGAAAACAGAGAAAAAGGACTGCGGAATTTGTTCTTACTCAATAGGTAGAAAACCTACAACTACCAGAATGCACTGTGCCTTATCAGACTGTTAAATACTCCCTCTGGTGGCTGACATTATCCGGACTCATCAGTTTGACACAATGGCAGCCACCTGGTAACAAAGTATAACAGTCAAACAGTAAGTATAACCCTTTGAAACCTGAGCAAATTAGTTTGATTTCTTTTGATTTCTTTTGGCAGACGGCAACAAGCAATTTATGAAGATATATATATATATATATATATATATATATATATATATATATATATATATATATATATATATATATATATATTCATTTTATATCTATTTTACATATTGAGCAGCAGCTACTCCTGTAACCTCAGCTCTTTGTTTGTTACACCATGCTTCAAATAATTTTAAAACAAACTATGTTGTCTATGCTCTTTCATCCCAACTCGTCACATGTTGCTGTTTTGTCAGTGACCTTCCACATCTACTTATAATGTTTTAGGTATCCTTCTGCATCAGCTGTTTACGCTCTGAGATTATGTTACCTTGATGTCAACAAATGCACATGTGTAATGAAGCAGTGTCTTCCTTATGTTTACACAACAGGGTGGACTGTCATGATGGTTGGGATTAGGCAACAAAGTCATAGATGGTTAGGTTTAGGCAAAAGAGGCACCCACATGAGAGTTGATTGTTTGTGGGACCCATTCACCTCCCCATCCACCTGCCCTACAAGTGCACTCGGGCTATTATGTGGTTACCAGCAGTGTTACAAGCTGATGCTGTCCTTCAGTGTTTCATGCGCATGTGACCGGTTCCGTCTGGCCGCATTCTCAAGTGATGCATGATTGCACATGGATGTGCCCGGTGCCGTATGGTTCTGTCTGAGTACGTTCTCATCTGACACCATCCAGCTGCGTTCTGGTTGTACGTGGATGTTGGCTTTTGGCGTCAGGCTCGTATGCCAAATTCACTGGCAGAGTGGCATTATTTGACGAGTTTGTAGTGAAAACGGGCTGCTATTGTTCAAACACACAACTCATTCTAGTGAACTAAGCAAACCCCAAGTACAAGTTTTTTGGGGGAGATTTCTCTCACATTTCAGATTTCTGAAAAGTGTCAAGGTTACATGACCTATAAAGTGATACATGCTAACATGGTCATTCACATTCAATACAATGCAGCTTTAGACAACAAGTGCTGCTTATACCTAGAATAACCCACATGTGCAAACTGACACAACATTAAAGTTGTTGATTCTTCATGAACCTCAAAAGATATCACAATGTCGCTGAAACCTTGTGGCAGAAGTTGATCCTCTGCACAGATTAGGAGACTTAAAGGGAAAACTGGTGACTTAAAATCATTATATTGAAATTCTTTGTCCAGCAGCTGCAGGCTCAGTTAAACAGCCTTCTGAAAAAAGATCGATACCTAAATCTCCATTGATGATGACTAAGCATGTTTGGAGCACATTCACAGATAGTGTTTTGTTTATGTCAGAAATGAGCACTTTAAAGTAGATCACTGAAATCACAAGTGCATTATAGATATGGTATCACTTAGCCAACACAGCTGCCTGATTCTGAGCCATGGTATTTGCTTTAGTTTCCAAAACACTGAGGGAACCCAAAAATCACATATTGCTGCTTTCCAGTGGACTTTCACAACTACATATTACGCTCTAGGTATCTAGATAAAGAATAAAGCTTCTGCCTCTGCTGTTTATGCCACGGGAATACTGCTACTGTGATGTCAACGCAAACACATGGTGGGATGACACTGGTCGTAGTTATATTTAAGCAACAACAGCACATGACAACCAATTCCAGGATGTCAACAAACATACATGCTGGCACTAATGGTTAGGTTTTGTGGAAGGAGGCACACTGCAAAGTGTAGAAAAGAAACATCACATTCAGACAGGAAGTGAACATCGGACTCCTGCATAAAAGTCCGAGGTTTGATAGATCCATCCACTGCCCCTTCCACTGAAGCCTTGCAAACACTAAAAGATTTTTAAAATCTTAACTGATTTAGAAAATGTGAGAGACCACACATGATAACAAATAATGACAGATTTAACAGTTTTCCAAGCACATCAGGGAGGGTTAAAGTCACTCTTAACACACCTCACACCAAAGGAAAATCTGGCAAGATAATCTTTAGAACCATCAGATAATCAGGCCTTTGCTGACGGGGGAGGTCGGGAGGGGGGAATCAGGTCCAAAATTGGCCCAATTATCTTGAAGTGTGTACCACAGTTGACCTTAATACTCATAATATTACGCTGCTACCAGCAGCATTTTTAAACTGACGACATTCAGCGTATTATCACAATATGAGCGGTTTTGTCTGGCTGCGTGCTCAGACAACAACATTCAGTGGCATATTATGCAGATGCAAAAGGTGGCTTTTGGCATTAGCATCTTACACCAAAAGCCCTGCAGAAGCCGCCGTGTTTGACAACTTAGGAATGAGGAATGGGTTGGTCTGGTCACTTGAAAATATTTTTAGCACTCCAAGATGCCATTGATTACTGACGACTATCATCAACAATAGAACAGTAGGAGAACTAACATAACCATACAAAGAATCATTGACGAACTCAGTTTCCCACCTTTTATGATATATGGGTGTATTGACAATCTAGGAAAATCAGATATTACTCCTCTGAACTGTAGTTCTTATTGATATTTGTGTGTGTGTGTGTGTGTGTGTGTGTGTGTGTGTGTGTGTGTGTGCGTCCTGTGTGCTTGGCTTCTGAAGTCTTAATATTCAGTCACACACACACACACACACACACACACACGCACGCACGCACACACACACATGCACACCCCTCTGGTTTGATATCCGCAATCCAAGTTAATGAGCTGAACCTCCAGAGGCCTCTGCTATGGATCCTGAGCTATCGAATTCTCACCTCATTAACATGCTACAGCACAGTGGCCATTTCTGTCCTGCCTGGGACATCAGCGCAGTGTGGAAACCAATAGGAAGTGACAGAAGACAAATATGTTGACAGATTTCATGTCTTTTGGCAATTATTCTAACGATTTTGATTTGATGTTTCAGGCTTTTTATTTCTGTTTCATGACTTTGCAGCTGAGCACTGACTCAGAACATACACATACGGAGGTAGCACCTTGGGCTGATACATCATCCTAAAACATTATTATGTGTAGAAATCACACCGTGTGTCTCTTGTATATTTGATAGACACTCCCTCACACAGAGAGGATGATGGGCAATTAATCCCATACTGTGCCCCACATGATTAAAACCTTAAGAAAACACCTTCAAACATTATGATTTAGCGTGTTTGCTGATAACTTTGGCTTTGAGAGAAGTTCCCGAAAATCAGTAAAAAGAAAATGTAAACTGATGCACATTTCCATGAATCACATCAGTAATGTGATGTCACACTGTGAACTCAAAAGCTGATCTATAACTGTTAGTTTTAATTTATGTATATTTCATACCTAATTGTTAAATTAGTTAAATTAAATAAACAATTTTATGTACTTTGCGAGTTAACTGAAGCTTCATTGAGTATTGATATTTGTGATAAAATAGCTTGACACGGAGTCCTGTTGAATTTTAAGTAAAGTCAAAGAGAAAAAATCGTCTAAATATTTATCTTCTTTACAATCTTTTTTTTCTGTTTTAGATATTTTATAAGGCCTTGACTTGGCAGAGGCAAAACCCCCCAATACTTCAACTCAACTCCCTAAAATCAAATTTACTTTGTTGAACCCTTAACCTTAGCAAATGGGCTTGATTCTTTCAACAACATTGATAGAGGGTGATGAAAAGAACAGGTAGAACAAAAGAAAAGAACAAAAACAGGAAAAGATCTGAAAAAAGTACTAAAAATATAAAAATAATAGTGCAATTGAATAATGATATTTTTTTCTGTAACCTATTTTTAAGTATATAATAATAATAATTATAAATAAAGTTTTCCTGATGTTTTCCCTAGTTCCCAAGATGATTTTACTAAAGATCCTCTCTCTCTCTCTATTTTTAGCTAAATTTCAGCTCATTCTCTTTTACTCACCTTTTACTAATTTTCTGCAATGTTTTTGAAATAAATTAAACCATTTCAAATGTTTAAATGCTCATGAAAGGCATCTAAACAGCACAAGAAAACTGATGTCGGTCCAGGTCTCAAGGGGTTAAGTTTTTTTTAACAGTACATCAGTTTCACTACTGCAGAAATCCTTCTTCTTAACAGCATTTTTGGTGTCATCCCTCAAGTCTTGGCCATGTGCCAGAGTCTTTGCACATGGCACATAACCTGCCCTCATATAGTGTTTAGGAGGCGTTACCTGTGTTAATAGGTGACTTGTTTGGTGCATTTAGAGCTGACTTCTCTTAAATTTTCTCTGAACAGAGAATTAAGAGAAAACATAAGTGGAATTTAAGAGAATGTTGCTGCATGAGGCTCAACGCGACATAATTACAGAAATGTGCATTGCCGACATTTCGTGCTGGCCACTGGGCTTGTTCAGTCTCAACACAAAGGGTTAATTTCCTGTTTGCTTTTACTTTCTTGAAGATGGCTTCTTTTTCATTTTTCATGGCGGTGGCACTCTGCTTCTGCCAGAAATTGATTTTGACTTAGGGTGAGGTTGATTACTCGAGTGCAGGGCTGAATTTTTCTTGTGCATCAGTGTTATTGAACCTTGACAGTAACATTTTAGGATGGATGGTTCAAAAGCAGAATATAGGCGAGGCACACTAGTTCTCAGCTTTCTGGCCTTTTCACCTCAGGCAAAATGATTCTGGGGGTACAGGAGTTTAAACAAACATACCCACTATACAGCAAAAATATATATATTTAATCAGATTTTCTACCAGCCTTTAACCCTACAGGGCCCGCTTTAATATCACGCACACTCGTATCGCTCTGCGCTTTTCAAAAACAAGCTTTAAAAAATATTATACATTTTTATTATTTTTTACTTTTATTGCGTTAATTTTTTTAACCAGCATCAGTCCTAATCATAAATATCAAATAGTCATTATTTCTCAAAATTATAACCCTTACAAATGCCAGGTTTTTGTCATGATGCCACTATGTTTTTTAGAAAAATCTATTATTTTAGATATACTACATGCTAAGCTGATTTTTTATTATTATTGTTTTTTAATTTATTATCTTTTTTATCAGTAATAATCAGGAACATTGATTTTTATATATTAATATTTTGTGTGCAGTGTCATATTCTCACACTCATAGCTCTGCACACGCATCGGGTGGAAAAAAGTAAAAATTACAAGACAAAAGCCCAGAATGACACACAGAAATAACATTGCATGTTTTTATGCCTTAATGGCTGTGGAATCAAAAATTGCAATTTGAATAGTTTTCAATGGTGCATTTTTTGCACTTAACAGTGAAATTCCAAGAGTAAATAAAAATACACAAACCTGCCAAAATTAGTGACATGTGCATGAACATAGCCAAAATGATCAAAAATTAAAGAATGAAAAGCTTGCAAAATGTGTAAAACCGTCCCTAAGGATTAAACCCTTTCTGCCCTTAAGAGGGCATCAGGAATTGGAGGCACAAATACACACACTCTCCTGCACACAGACTCTTAGATAAACCAGTGTCAGGACACAATAAATCTCTCTATTACTGTCTCCCTTCTTTCTCTATCTTCATTTAATGCTTTTAGCAACTCAGTAAAACAATACCCGTATGAGCAACAAACACATCAAGCAACGTCGGCTCAGATCCAGGAAGATGAAAGACCAGCGTAATATAGCTCTCAGATAAAGAGTAACAACTTTCTGGCTTTGATAAATGCTTCCTGTAATGCATTCTAAAATCACTCGCTGTGGTCTTGTTTTAAGTTGTGCATTAGAATAATCGGCCTGTGGTTATGACGCACGGAGTCAGAGACAGGCCCCCAGCTGTGTCTCACAATAGCAACTCATTAGCACTGTTGTGGACAGTTGATCACACATCAGACTCCTACAGTACGTGATGTCAGCATGTGTGTGTGTGTGTGTGTGTGTGTGTGTGTATGTGTGTGTGTGTGTGTATTTGTTTATGAGTGTGTTCGGATGAAAGGATTACTTAGTGTTGTTGTGTCAGTGTGTAAAAGACAAGCACACATCCCTTAATGAGTTTTCCTCATTTAGGAAGTGTGTGCATGTGTGTATCGTTGGGTGGCTGCCGTTGTCTGTTGCCAGGGCAACGTTTGGCCTCACCCATAAGCCCCTGACAAAATATGCAAGTAGAGCAGCCAGCCCAGAGACTAATATGACCTGACTTTACTTTCTGGGCTTCTGCTGGATTAAATGTTCTTAGAAAGTTTAGCCCGAAAGTTTGAATGTGAGTTTGGTCTTGTACTTTAATTTTAGTCTCAGAACTCATCGACGATCTGTCTGACGACGATACAGACTGAGGATGAGGGCCAATATTTTGGCCTGATCTGGTTTAGCCAGCAGATATCCGGGCCAGTTACTGAGGCCAAGTTCTGACGAGAACGGAAAAGTCTTTCCTTTGCGTTCATATGATAATGTTGTGAGAACTTTCCTTGTGTATACTGATCTACAAAAACAACTGAAAACACTGTAGTGTACATACCAGGCCAGTAGATCGAGATGTAACTTTGTAATGACACACCATAGAAGAACACTATGTGCATGCGACGTGACGCAGTAATTCTCACAGTATTTGCACATTGCCAGTTTACAAGGCAACAGAATGGGTAGTATTCCTGAAAGATCACACTCTGCAACCTGGTTTTTAAAAAGATTGTTTTCAGGACCCCAAAACACTGTTGTCGTGTGAACGAAAGGCCAAACCGTGACTAAAGCTTAACGTTTCATGCAAGATCCGTTGCCATGTAAGCAGCTTCTCAGTCTTCCATGCACCTTCATTTCAGCTAATCTCTATGAACAGATATTTGCATTTGAATTCAGATAGATTAAAAAACCAAAACAAATTAAAAAAAGGCTAAATTGTTGTCAGACAATAGCCAATGTGTTCCGAGATAGTAGTTTGGCTAATGGTTCATTCACCCTCTCTACAAGTTACGTATTGTTCAAATATTAAAGGTAAATTCTACAGTTGCACTACAAATGGACTACAAATTGAATCCATAACACTTCAGATTACAAAATCTGTACCATTGCCAAAAGATTCTGCATGCAGATATGTGTTTATTGAGAGTACTTTATTTTCAAATCACAAATATGCACAAATATGATGAAGAATTAGATCGGGTTCAGAACCAGGTACGTCCTTCTGCTGAGCTGAATCCTGAGCACTAGTTTTTAGGCATTTGTGATCAACAGCTATGAATGTTCACCAGTAAAAGAAACTGTGTAGTTTGCTTTCTTTCATTTTGACAACATGCTTTTGTATGGATTATTGTTGGACCTAAAGTTTTTATGAAATAGTGTAAAGTTATTTGATAAACACATGCTGAGGCATTCCTGCTCGTGCTAGAGTGTGCAAACTTAATCATGGCTTTCGGAGGAGCTCACTGTTTTGTGTGTGTGTGTGTGTGTGTGTGTGTGTGTGTGTGTGTGTGTGTGTGTGTGTGTGTGTGCACTCGCGCATATATATAACAGGGAACATACTCATCGTTACACAGTCACCAACAGGGAACGGCAAAACTAACAGGGGACATTTTTTAAGTCCCCACTTGGACATGCTCTAAATCATCATAAAATCATGTGTTATGGCCTCTGGTGAAATTTTTCAGATTTTGCCAAGAGGGGACCAAAGTGTGTGTGAGTGTTTATATCCATATTCAGAGCTCTCCCTCCTGGTTGGAGCTGGTATTTGAACGACCCATTCACACACGTCGCTTTTAACACTCCTCTCCCCAGCAGCCTTTCAGACTGCAGATGGGCCGTTAAACAGGCTTTAGTAATGTTAATGTGGGTGACATGAAGGCCACAGAATGTAATGTATCAAATATGATACAAATAGCATGATAGGGTTAATAAAGACACCAGTCTCCTGAAAAGTGATTTGTTATTAGTCTTTGCATTAAAATTCAAGGCTTGGCTTTAGGTGATTTCATAAGTTTTAAGCTCTATACTGTATTAAAATAAAGGGCTACCCAGAAGGCAGGAGAGAAATCAGTATTTTAGAGCCTTAAAAAAAGCAAGAAAACTATAATCCAAGCAGAATAAACCTTTACATAAAATGATCAGCAGTAAGATTTTTTTCTATTTAGGTTTAATTATGTAAAATGATGTAACATCAGACCTTGACTAGACCTTTAAAGTTGTTCAGTCCCTGACGATACTGACCTGACCAGTTTTCACGAGCACTGAATGTCAATCAGTTTTTCAATATACTTCAATATACACTCTCAGTCTGTACGCATAGAAATGTAATTTGTTTGTGGGTGCACATTATAGAAGACATGTCCAAACATAGGATAATGCAACATGAGTCCACTGTTGGCTGGTACATAATGACAATTAGTTCCTCTTGGATAGCATGGAGTGACGTTCACACTCCACCATGTAAAGAATAAATAAAATGAGATAGATAAGACTTACACAAAAAGAATCTCACCTAAATAATTCAAAAATTATTCCTCAACTATGATTACAATGACTGTGATTATTATAATTATAACTAATATTTTATAACAAACTATAAAGGCTCAGTTTTAGTGGATGGCTTAACCATCTAGCTTGACACTGTTTTACAATACGGCTTCCCCAGAGGGCAAGGAAATATTTTTAAATCTAAAGAAAGGAGAAATAACAATAACAACAATAATAATAATAATAATAATAAGGGTAGGAAGAAAATGTGGAGAGAAAATACCAGCAAGATCTTTACTAATTTTAATGAATTGCTTAAATTAGTTTATTATCAGAATTTAACTTAACCTTGAGATTAGCTCAATCCTCCAAAACTCCCTTTGAGTTTTTAGATGCACTAGAAGCACTAGATTTCTGTCAATCTTACAATGTACATATGTTTTTTTTCTCTATAATCACAGGAATGCATTTTATTTGCTGATCTACTCTACAGGCAAAAGAGGTCCACACTTGTGTAGTATAAAGCAACAGGGGTCCACAGTTGGCTGGTACATAATGACACAAGTTACTTGTAAAATATATCTAAACTAAATCATGTAATTTTTTTGCTTCTAAAAGGATCTGTAAGTATGTATTTTGTAACTGAATATAAAGGCTCAGCCGTTGTGGATGTCTTTACCATTTTATAGCTTGACACTGTGTTTAAAAAGGAGCTACCCCAGTCCATTCTCATTGTTAACTTTTTCAAATACATTCCCTCTGTCAGTGCTTTTGGCATACCTGCATCAATCTGGATCATGGCAGGATGATGTGAGATGAGAACATAGCCGGACAGAGCCAGCGGCATTGTTATTATACGTCAGTAGACAGCCAGACAGCACGAGGCACATCTGCATACATCTTGCGTGGCTAGCATCACTTGAGAATATGGATGGACGTACTCAAAACTTCCATTTAACAGTTTTTACAAGCAAAAAAAAATGCCATGCAAGTTTTAGGTTTTATTTTTGAGGATTTAAAGTTTTTTTTCTATTGGGAAAAGAATATTAAAACAAAAATGTTATTTTTTTTTTTTAAAAAGGAATAAAGTTTCATCATCATTGAATGATGCCTTTTCAGAGCCAATATTTGCATAAAATGAAGCAAATAATTTAAAAATAGCTTTGCTGGTCCAAAGTCTTCTTTGTAAAACATCAGAGCCACTCAGAAATACTTAGAGGGCAACTGAGGAACTGAGTGGATTAGTTGTGGGCAGACATACAGTGAAAATCAGATTTTAACCGGTTTAAATAGTTAAGAATTCTGTATAGTTGCAGTGATTTGACAAAATTGCAGGGTCTCCCAGAATTCACAGGAATCAGCTGAATTTGGCATTTATTGTTATGGTTGAAATCCAATGTATGTGTGCCCATCTATAGGAATCCATTTTATTTGTCGCTCCACATTACAGAAAAGAGGTCCACACTTGAGTTGTATAAAGTGACATGAGTCCACTGTTGGCTGGTATATAATGACACAAGTTCCATCTTAGATATATAGTATAGAGTGACATTCCCATTTCAACATGGATAAATGACAAAGAATAGGAAAAAAAGAAGTTAGATGCATTATTGTTCAAAGAAAATAATCTTACAAAAATGTAATAATAAAATTATTTATTTTTTTAGGAAATTGGAGATAGAAATATCATTTTAGTTTTTTCGTACATTGCTTTTTGAATCGTGCACCTGAATAAGTTTTTGAGTTGCTGTTTAAGAGTGTGCTCCTTTTTACCTTGTGTTGAAAACACATTGACAACCCATCATGATATAAATGACTAGAGCAATCTTTAATGGTATTTATAATATGGGAGGTTTTGTGAGCAATCAGTTTGTCTCAGTTACAGGGATAAGTCAGTTAGAGGAATGATTAACCTCTGAAACCCTCTGTTCAACTGCTGAGATGAACTATTTCAAATGCTATAGGTTTTTGGCTGTACTTTTGGCTGTACTTTAACTTTAAATTCTAAAAAGGAAAGTCAGTCCACACTTTGTCCCTCTTGGCCTGTACAAAATGACACTTCTTGTTTTGTTTTGTTTTGTTTTGTTTTATATTTTCTCCAATGTTTTAAATTAATCTTAAATCTGCATTAGACAGATAAAATTGTATATACACATTACTAGATCTCAAGAAAACCAAAACAACTACAACTACTAAAACAACTAAAGAAATATAAAACAGCCAACAATACAAAAACTGCAGAACTAGGATCAAAATAGGATTCACTTTCAAGTAAAATAAAAAATAACGCTGAGAGATTTGGATTGGATTGTCTGCTGTGTACGACCTTTGAAGTCTTCTGTTGTAGGAGAGGGAACTGAGAGTTTTTAAATGGGTGTACTGGCATGCAAAATTACCAGCACATTTATGGATTGTGTCTTTAACAGAGGCTGACTACTCATTTTGTATTGGATTAAATGATTTGCCATCTCTCTGTGTGCATGCTGCAGTGACCAGAGGGACTTATTATTATTCAACACAGTTTTGGTTTATATGAAGAATTTCAAATTCCTTAAAGGGTTTTTAGTTTATGATGTAAGCATTAAACAATCCTCCACATTGACTGAGTGGAGTGTCCAGCACCCATGTGCCTTTAAGGTTGCCTCTGAGAAATGAGTGACTTGGAGAGGGTGAGGGGTCAGCGTGTGCAGCTCTGTGCCAGGCCTTGATTCTCTGCAGTGTGGGGGTTGGTTTCTTTGTTGTTGACGATGGTCAATAGGCCATTCCACATTAAGCTTCAGAGATGCTAATTTATATTAGCTAGAATGTTACATCCAACTCTGACTGCCTGAGACATGGGTCTGTCCCCTGTCCTGGTTAAGCAAGTGGCACACAGTGCTTATTTTAGCTGGTACAACATCTCTGGATTATTGGGAAGAACATCCTAAAAGTTTACAGATTGGGCATATAATTCTCCACTCAAATTCCCACTAGCTTGAATACTGATACAAAAGTAGTACTTTTTTTACTGGATAGTTAAATATTTGAACATATTTAATCACCTAATAATTACATGAATTTCATGGCAAACCATTGTGATGTTACATAGTTTATTGTGCCAAGTTAACATTTAATTGTTCTAATCATAATAAAAGGTTTGGTTTCAACTATAGGAGTAAAACAAAACTAAAGAGTAAGAGTGATCGACTGATCATCATGTTAAACATATTCAGGAAACAGAAATAAAATGTCAGAATGCAACATTGAGCCAAAGAAAAAACATGGTGGATTATTGTAGTTTTGTAACATAGGTTTTGTTATTGATCTGTAATGTTGAATTTATGTAGTCCATTTTTCACCTCCTGAACCCTTTTCATTTGAGCTGCAGTGATATAAATTTAAAAGGTTTGGTCATAAATCAGTTTGAACTTATATATGAAAATAAATAGTTTTCTAACCTATAAAACATTTAATGGGGGCAACGTGTATGCATGCTTAACACAGCGCTGAGAAACAAAGCATTTTTTAAGTGACTGTAAGATTTAAAACAGCAAATGCAACTTTAAAATGGCCTCCCAAATAATATGTCAAGATCCACTACATGGTATTTTTAACAGTTTAACAATATACCATCAGTAGTGTATCAGTGTATCAGCGTACCATCAGTAGTTGCAATTTATTTATTAGTTATCAAGTAGTATTGACAAAAGTGAAATTAACAGTCTGTTAACAGCCAGCTTAGGAAAGATGACACTGACATGTAAAATTACCAGCACATTTATGGAGCGAAATGCATCCCTAAAGGAGGTTAAATATTCATTTGTTTGTGAAAAAATTGTTGTTCATCTCTCTAAGATGTTAAACATTTGATTCAGTGGTGCTCTGCATTATTAAGTAAGCAATCACATGGTGTTATAGATATATTGTTAGATTTATGAGCCTTCAGTTGATGAAGCTGACAAAAATATGTAATTTCCTCTACACTGAAGAGGTGGAGTGACCAGCACCCATATGATTCTCAGATCCTAACTTTGAATGTTGAACAGTGGAGACTGCTGCCACTGAGAAGTGAGTGACCTGCAGTGAGTGAGGGGTTTGACTCTGTGCAAGTCAGTCTGTGAAAATCTGTCAGGCCTTGATTCCCTGCAGTGCGGGGATGGTTTCTTCTAGCTGACGATGGTCGTTAGCACATGACACATTGAGCTAAGGGGTTGCTAACTTCTCATATCCAAGATGCTGTATCTGATTTAGACTGACTGAAACGTGGCTTATTCCCCCATCCTGGGTTTAACAAGTAGCACACACTGCTTATCTTGGTTAGTACAACATCCCTGGATTATTGGGAAGAACACCCTGAAATTGTACGGAGTAGGCATACAATTCTCCACTTTAATTCCCATTTTAAATACTGTTTTTTTTTTCAAAACTTGTACTATTATGGATATTTAAGTAGTTGAACATATTCAGTTACCTAATGATTACATCTGTTATTTCATGACATACCATTTTGATGTTGCACAGGTTATTGCCTCAAGTTTACATTTCATTATTCTAATTATAATAAAAGGTTCTGTTTTAACTAAAGAGGTAAAACAATACTACAGAATTAGATACTCTGTAAAGCATCTACAAACATTATTTAGATAGTTAAAATGTTGTCAATGGTTATTGATTGTATGGAGTAAAACTAAATTGGCCCTTTTAAATGTTTTATAGGTGAGCTACATAAAGAGTACATGTTTGTGTCCTGATTGTGTGATTATCATTTTAAACACATATATGAACAGAAAATCAATGTTGACATGCAACTTTGAGCCAAAGATAAATGTAGTGGGTTATTGTTGTTTTGCAACTTTTGTAACCTATTAAGAATTTAATGAAGGGCAAACGTGTATGTATACCTTACAAAGTGCTTAGAAAGACATTATTTATTAAGTGACTCAAAAGATTTAAATAGCAACTGCAACTTTATAATGGTCTTCCAAATAGTATTTCAAGATCTGCTACATGGTATTTGTTAACAGTTTAACAGTTTATTACCATTAGCAGTTGCAACTTTATAGAAACCATCCAAACAATGTTTATAAACAGTTTTCAAACCAACTATTAATAGTTAACAAAGTGTTATAAATATTTGGTCTATCTATCCAAGAGATATTTATATTGTATAATTTACTTTTTTTGTTTTTACAAAGGTTTACAAATTAGTTGGAAACCATTAATACTTAGTTTATGTATTTATACAAGACTGTATAAGTAAAGTAACACACAAAATAACAATCTGTAACATTACTTATAATGGGTAAAGTTAATTAGTTATCATTTCTTCATTGGTTATCAAGGAGTATTGACAAAAGTATAATTAACAGTCAGTTAACAAATTATTAATGATGCCTATAATACAGTATTGCCAGCTTCAGAAAGATGATACCGACACGTAAAATTACCACATTTATGGAGTAAGATGCATCCCTAAAAGAGGCTGAGTATTCATATGTGTGAAAAAAAATGTTATTCATCTCTGTATGATCTATGTACATTTGATTCAGTGGCTTTGTGCATTCTTTAGAAAGCAATCTGTCTTTATTACATTCACACACAGTTTTATAGATATATTTTTATATTTACTTGGCCTTCAGTTGATGAAGTGGACAAAAATATGTAATTTCTTCTACACTGAAGAGGTGGAGTGACCAACACCCATATGATTCTCAGATCCTAACTTTGAGTGTTGAACAGTGGAGACTGCTGCCACTGAGAAGTGAGTGACCTGCAGTGGGTGAGGGGTTTGATTCTCTGCAAGTCAGCCTGTGAAAATCTGTCAGGCCTTGATTCCCTGCAGTGCGGGGGATGGTTTCTTCTAGCTGACGATGGTCGTTATGGTCGTGAGGACATTACACATTGGGCTTCAGGGTTGCTTACTTCTCATATCCTAGATGTTGTATCTGACTGAAACATGGCTTTTTCCTCTTTCCTGTGTTAAACAAGTGGATGTTGGGTAAGATAATGTTAAACTGTAAAGAGTAGAAATACAAGCAGAATTCCACATTTGTCGTCAATTGCACAATTGACTACAAGCTATTCAAAAAAAGGAGTTAAACATGTTTTTCACATGAAGAAACATCTGCTGGGAAGTGACATAATAACCACATGTATGTAATATCACTGAAATAATTGAAAGGTAATTATTTATTAAGTGGCCCTCTAAAGCAGTAGGGCATCTTGGCTCTCAGTGGCTCTGTTTGTCTGAATTTTTAACGCAATGGCCATCAGAAACACATTAACATTAGTTAAACTTTAAGTGCTAAAGAGTTGTTTCAGTTGACAACACTGGAATGTAAAGACCTGTAAAGCTGAGTGTCAATGTAAACTTATTTTAGCAATCTCACATGCCTTCATGCACACTCTCTGTGCCGCAGTGACAATGCTGTATACCAGCCCTGTATTTGCCAACTAATTTACAACTCTATGTGTTACCAACTATAGTTATCAAAAACTACCAAAAATAGATATAACAATAATAAAACTTAGTTCTGGGTTGCACAAACCTCTTTGAATGGGGTCAACAGAAGATAACTAGTGAAGGCCCATTCATAGATGTATATCCTGCTGTGATGGTTTTGAGATGAGGTGTTGGTGGCTCATCACCATTTCAATGCCCATCAAAAACACTAACATACCAGTTAAACTTTAAGTGCTAAAGAAAGGTTTTAGTTCACAATACTGGAATTTAAAGTCCTGTAAAGCTGAGTGTCATTGTGAACTTATCGTATTATTATATTATTTATTATGTGCCTTTCACTTCATGCACACTCTTTGTGCACTGTGACAATGCTGCATGCCAGTGTGTAGTATATGTTATAGACTGTAGTCATTAAAAAACAAACATCTTTGAATGGGGTCTAGATTAGATAATGCTAAAATACACTTACAAACACAAGAGTTTCATCCATCACTAAAAAACTATTCATTTTGAACACAATGGAACACATTACAAAACAAGATATTTGGTGTTCAAATCCATTACCTATCATAATAGCATGAAAAGGAGCCTTGAGAAATACATAAAAGAGACAAGGCTAAAACCAAAAATGAATGGCCATGACCTTTGACCCATAAAGCTGCACTGCATTAAATACCAACATGACTGAAGGATATCACAAAATGAGCTCGGGACACTAAAAACCACTGACAGTGGACACAGTTTATCACTGTATCTATAAATGCAAATTAAGACTTAACTATGCAAAGTGAAAGCCAGATATCAGCAAAATCCAGAAACACTGCCAACTTCCCCGGACCTGAGCTCATCTGTCACGTCACAGTGAATATTAAGACAAGTTATAATTGTGTTCACATTATAGCCTTTATTTTAAAACGCTACAATGGCAACATTTCTGGTGCCAATTTACTAAACAATGAGAAGCTTTACTGAATAGATACATTATTGTATTAGATATTTTTCTCTTTACAAAATGCACCTTTCTATTTCTAATCTATGGTGGAGTGTGAATATCACTCTGTCCTATCCAAAAGGGAACTTGTGTCATTATGTACCAGCCAACTTGGGACCACCGTTGCTTTATTCTATATGTGTGGCCCTTTTTTCTGTAATGTTGATCAACAAAGAAAATGCATTCTTATGCATATAAATTGAAAGCACGCACATACATTGTAAAAGAGATCCTGTGCTTGTAATAACTCTTAATGGGAATTTCCAGTAAAAGTCTGATAATAAATCTATTTTTATGATTAATCAGCAAATACTGTTGCTGACCTTTATATCGTTTTGGTCCTTTCTGGGAAACCCTTCATTGTAAAGGTGAACATCTAAAGTAGGAATTCCAGTATGTTTTTTCCATGGCCAAGGGATCAGCCAGTATGTGTGATATCTCTGATCTAGACACTAGAGAAAGAAGTCTCAGACTTGTAATGTCATGAAGTATAAAGTCTGGAGCTGCTCCTTCTGCTCATCGAGAGCCTAATTTTGGGGACCAAGAGAATGTTTGTTATCCCTTAAACCCAAATGAACTTTATTATATTGGTGTTGTCAGTTCTGTAACAGAAAATGTTCCCATATACTTATAACATTGTTCTGGCTGTTCTCAGTGTCATCTAGAAAATCTTTCACAATTTCATATCAATGGAGCAACTCTACACTTTATATCACATGACATCACAAGCACTCCAGTTTTTGGATATGGGAGCGAGTTGCCCATGTTTACTAATGTTTTTAGACTGCCTTGGATCATAGAAATAATATGTATGTATTTTAGAAATGGGCATAATTTCCCATTAATACAGTATCAAGCCATAAAAAGGTTAAGCCAGCCACTAAAGTTGAGCCTTTATATTCTGTTACACAAACATACTAACAAATCATATTTGAAGAAGAAATGTAACATTATTCAGATGAGATTTTTTTTCACAAGTATTATTAAATATGTTTGTATGTGCTTTACATGGTTGAGTGTGAACGTCACTCCGTGCTATCTAAGAAGGAACTTGTGACATTATGTACCAGCCAACAGTGGACTCATGTCATTATATCCTACTCAAGGGTGGACCTTCTTCTGTAATGTGCACCAACAAACAAGTTGCATTTCTTTAAGTACAGACTGAGAACACAAGTATATTGAAAACTTGATTGACATTCACTACTTGTGAAAACTGGTCAGGTAAGTATTTTGGAAATTGAACAATTTTAAAGGTCAAGTCAAAGTTTGATGTTACATAATTTTAATTTAAAACTCCTTACCAGTTAAACTTTAAGTGCTAAAGAAAAGTTTCAGTTTACAATACTGGAATGTAAAGTCCTGTAAAGCTGAGTGTCATTGTGAACTTATCGTAACATTTATTACGTGCCTTTCACTTCATGCACACTCTCTGTGCACTGTGACAATGCTGCATGCTAGTGTGTGTAGTATGTGTTACAGACTGTAGTCATTAAAAAACAAACATCTTTGAATGGGGTCTAGATTAGATAATGCTAAAATACACTAACAAACACAGGTGTTTCATCCATCACTGAAAAACTATTGTGAACACAAAGGAATACATTACAAAACAAGTTATTTGCTGTTCAAATCCATTAACTATCTGCCATAATAGCATGAAAAGATTTAGAGAACCTTGAGAAATCTCTGCATAAAAGGGACAAGGCTAAAAACCAAAAATGAATGGCCATGACCTTTGACCCATGAAGCTGCACTGCATTAAATACCAACATGATATCACAAAATGAGCTTGGGGACACTGAAAACCACTGACAGTGAACACAGTTCATCACTGCATCTATAAATGCAAGTTAAGACTCTACTATGCTAAGTGAAAGCCAGATTCAACAAAATCCAGAAACGCCACTGACTTCTCTGGACCTGAGCTCATCTGTCATGTCACAGTTTGATTTCTTTCTTTTGGAAGCAAACAGCTTTTAAGGTCTAGTCACAGACTTGTGTTAAATCATTTTATAGCGATTAATTAATTCAAATAAATATATTATTTATTAAAATAAGTAATTATATTGCTGATCATTTTATGTATAATGTTACTCATTTATAGATTTATTTTTCTGAATTTTTGGTGATACATTGGTAGTTACAATTGGTCTGGTCTAAATATACATTATATATATATATATATATATATATATATATATATATATATATATATATATATATATATAAAACAAAGACAACAATAAAGTTATTAACAGTAAATACTAAGTAAGATAAAACTGAATTCACAGGATTATGGGAGCCTTCTTTAAAAGATATACTTTGCTTTGGCAAGTATTATTTCTGTAATATTTATTATCACAAAAAATGTTGATATATTGCAAGCAATAAAGTTTACATACCCATTTTTAAAGATACAAATGAAGTTTTAGTGAAAAAGAAGCACTCTATACGTGAGAGAACCAGGATAAACCAGTTTGACTGCAGTATATGGATGTCCCCCCTTTGATAGGCAGACGTCGCTCAAGGCTTCAGGTCCCCTCTTGGCAATTTCTTTAAAAAATTGTAAAAATCACATTTGCAGTAATATTGTGAAAGAAGACCTCAAAAGTAAATTTTCAATTCTAGTTTTGTATTTTTAAAATGACTGCTAATAAAGGTTCCCTCTTGGATAGTACACTTAGATAGTCCCCTATTATTCATGTTCGCATGTATGTGTGTGTGTGTGTGTGTGTGTGTGTGTGCATGTGTGGGTGTGGGTGTGGGTGGGAGTTGGGGTGCATGGCTCAAAGACAGACTGTCACACCTGGTACACACTGCATGCATGAGCAGTGTGAGGGAGCTCCACTCACTCTATCACCAGTCAGGTGAAAAGTTCCATTATTTATAAGTTTAGGTCAGTCGTGGCAAAACTTTTATGAGTTGGGGGCCAGATTAGATAATGTGAAAATACTTGGGGGCCAGCTGCTTCTCACATCATGTGGGTTATTTAAAAAAACAAAAAAACAAAAGACATACAAATGACAGAAATGCAACCATTTTATCTTTAACCCTAAAAAAACCTAAACAAATTCACTTGATTTTTCCCTTAAACATTTGAAAAAGGCAGTGAGCAACAAAATGAAACGATTAACAAAAAAAAGAAAAAAAGGAAGTAAAAACAAACGAGGCAAAAAAAGCAAAAAGCAAAAAAGGCAAACAAAACAAAAAAGTAAAAGTTAAAGCAATGTGTAAAAAAATGTAATAATTTTGTAACATAACTTTAAATATGGAGTTATGCCAATAATAGACAGTTTTCCCCATCTTTTTCTGTTTTCCCTAAGTATATTTCCCTAGTTTTTTTTCTGTAAATATACACATTTTTTGCAGTTTGTAGATAATTTCTTATCAAGTTGCTCTTTGTCCTATTTTCCACGTGTCTGAAAGAAATCAAACCAATTTCTTCAGGGTTTAAATAAAAAGTATTTAGTTTGATCCAGTTTGGTTGATTAATATATTTGCTTCGTTTAGTAGTTTTCATTCCAGTATTTCTTTTATTGTTTTGTTCGCTGTGATTTTCTATCACTGTTTTCCCTTATCGAGGTCCACTTCCTGCTTGAGGATGGTGCTCTCATGAACGCCTGTACATGAATGCCCCTTGCTCCACCTGGGGCATGTTCAATATCAAAACATTTGGCACCAGTTTGGCATGGTTTCAAGATTGCACAACATGTTTCCTTGAAACAGTAAACAATGGGCTTTAAGGTATGTTTTTTCCCGTTTGGCGGGTGTATCAGAGGTGATACCCAATCAGCAATTTATATAAATGTTTACATAAATACATTTCTGGTGAACCTTTACTTATTATACTTACACATTTTGTTTATATTTAACACATGATTTGGTATGGTAAATGTGTTTCCCATGCCAAAAAAGCCCTTTGAAATCAACTGAAATAAGCCTCAGGGACTGTTTGGTGCATTTTATGTTCTTCATTGTTCGATAATTATGTCTGTGTTCATGCATATGTCATACATTTTGGCAAGATTGTGTATTTTTGTTTCATCTTGTAATTTCCAGCTCAGCTCCTACAATAAGTCTAAAATAAGCTGTGGAAACTAAATTGTTAAACTCATACTGTTAAGTGCAAAAAAATGCGCCACTGAAGCCCATTAAAGCTGTGATTTTTGATCTGACAGCCATCAAAGCATAATACATGCATTGAATTAGTTCTGGGTGTCATTCTAGGCTTTTCCCTTGGAATTTGTAATTTCTGCTTTTTTCTACCGGTTTTTTTTTTTTTTTTGCAATTTTACTATACCATACATACCATATTTGGCATATGGAGATAATGCATACTATTTCCACTTGGTGCATTGTTATAATTAATATTGTTGCAAAACATTGACATATCCCAGGCTGTGATAAAAAAAAATGCATGTAATATAATGAAAATAATTCATTTTTGGTGTGTTTTTTGGCATCATGTCAGTTTAATTTTACCCATGCTAATAGTTATGGTGTGACCCTTGTTTAAATTTTTTCGGCCTTTTGTCTGTGGACTGGTGACCCCTCCATCATGTCAGAGATAGCTTTTGTCTTGTATGATGACATGTGTTTGATGTGTATTGATGCTCTGCTGTAGGTCACACCCTGCTTTGAAGACATCTGATGCGCCATGGTAACTTCAAAAGACATGTTTTTGTCTCAGACACTTCTGTCCTCATCTTATGCAAAGTGGGCAGCAAATTATGGAAATACGTGTGAATGCATAAAATTCAAATTCCACACTACAAGATTCCCATTTTATTTGAAATTCATGAGCTGCATATGGAGAAAAAAAAAGTGACTGGGTTTGCTTTTTAACTTTTAAACAGAAAATCCAGTTTCCTTCGGCCTCTGTTTTCAGATCAACACAGTGAATATTAGATCTGTTTATGAACTGGACACTAAAACCATCAAAAGAAAAAAAACTTCTATCCAGTTTCACTATAGACATATTAAACAAACACAACTTTTGAACTCTGCTATGGGGATGTAAAATTGTGCCTTTACTTTTAAAAATTGCAGTGAGGTTTGGTAAACCCTTTGAAAACTGAGCAAACTGGCTTGATTTCTCCAAAAAACAGGGGAAGAAGGCAATGAGCAATGACAGAAGAAATGACCCAAAAATAAGCGAAAAATTGTTAAGAAGAACTCGTTTTTATTTAGTCAAATAAATACATTTTAAATTTGTATTTTGGAAACTAAAAAACTACTCTTTTTTGGGGGGTTATGAAAATGCTTGATTATATATTATTCCATCTTCATAAAACACTTAAATACATGAATTGATTCATACAATTTGTAATAAATAAATAAATAAATAAAAGAAATCCAAGAGAATTACCTAAAAATGTGTTAAAAACAACTGTGAGAAGTGCTTAAAAATTCAAATAATTTGGTAAAGTAATTTTTAAAATGTAATTATGACAATTATAAATATTTTTTTTTCTAAATCTTCTAATTTCTTGCAATTTGTGAAACAATTATAACCAAGTTGCTAATTGCCTTTTTTTCCCGAAATATTTTGAAAAAAAAAATTTTTTTTTTTAGGGTTCAGAAGTTTTAATACTTGTAGTAGGCATCCAACAGCAGTGCGAGAAAAGTAATGTTGCTCCAGATTTTAAAGGGGTAAAACACAAAACACTTAAATCTTCACAAAACACTTGAATATATAAAATAATTCATAAAATTTGCAACAAAAAGAATGAGAAATGAGAAGAGCAGAAAAAAATTATAATATTTTTGTAACATAATTTTGAACATGTAATTCTGAGAATTATAAAAAAAGTTTTTCTCTAGCTTTTTTCCTCCCCTTTTTCCCTAGCTTTTTGAAAACATTTTTTTAAATGTACAAATTTTTCAAAACTTTTGGAACATTTCTTACCAAGCCATTGCCAGCCATGGTTTTGAAAAAAATAAAATAAAAATGTTTAAAAAATTTAAATATAAAATAAATTATATATTTATATATATATATATATATATATATATATATATAAAATAAAAAAAATAAATCACGCAAATTTGATCGTGGTTCAGAGGTTTAAATACTTTTGAAAGGCACCTGAAAGCAGCATAAGAAAACTGATATCGCTCCAGGTTTCAAAGGGTTAAGAGTTAGGATTATGACAATGTATTAAGAAGTGATGGTTAAAGGTGGGCTAGGAACGGAGAAGTATAGTAAAAGCACCATGTGCCTCTCTTGCGTGCATGTGTGTGTGTGTGCATGTGCATGTGTGCATGTGCTACTGTATGCCTTCATTCCAATCTGGAGTGTGTGGAGTATCCCTTTCCACTGTTCTCCCAGCCAGAGCTGTGTGTGGTGAATGTGACACATCAATTATGGATAGGCAGTAATGCACACTTTGCCTGAGTGCGCTCCCGAGTGGCACCATTAAAGATGGAAATATTCTGGGCTGCGCTCACTGCCGCATCAATTAATTACTGTGGCGTTCCCTTAAATTCTGGATCCCTCTCTTCAAAGTTTCAGCGCCTTCCTGGTGACTTTTCAGGAGGGATACAAGGTGTGCTATTAGGATCGCTGCCCAAAATATGTTACTGAGAGGGCCGAGCTGGATGTAGGAAAGAGTTATCTAATCACTGATTCCTCTGCCGACTTCACACTGAGTGAAGGAGACATCTGTAGAAAGACTGAACACCTGCTTGACCTGCTAATCTGCTCGCTGATCTTCTCCTACACGTCCTCAATTCTTATGTCGTTCCTTGTGTCTATTTAAAATGTGACCTCCTCTGTCATTGTCAGTCACATTGACCCTGAAACACATTCTGACTTTTAAAAACTCTTGGAAAGAAGAGATTCTAAGCTTTCCGTTGGTATTATTATCGTTATTACTATTTTTTCTCCAGATGTTGAACAAAAAAGTGACATTCAAAAATAACTACAGAGCAACTACTGAGCAATTATTTTGAGAAAGAGGCCTTCAGAGTTTACAGTAAAGTACAGTACAAAGTTGCAGTACAAATACAAATACACTAGCAAGCTAACTAAAACAAGTATACCCCACATCACAGTGCAGGAAGAGGAGAAAATGATGTTAATGTCAATTAACAAAGTTAACATACAGTTGGCCTTGGACTTCACATGATAATACAGCTTGGATCAATTTTTAGGTCCTTACTGATTTAAGGAATAGGAATAAACAAGGGATGGGCATGAATGCAGAATTTGACCACATTAAAGGTATGAAGTCACCACTTTTTAAATAAATCTCTGTTGTCAATGGTATATCTGAATCTGCCTTCATATGCATGTAAACCTTTGAAGCCTGAGTAAATTGGTTTGATTTCTTTTATGGAAAACAAAACATAAGAAACTTGGCAAGAAATGTCCTGCAAACTGCAACATAGAAGCAAAAGGTGACAAGGAAATAATCTTAAATTAGCTGAGGGCGATATGATCAACAAATATCCAGAAATCTATAACTATTAGTCTTGTGATTATATATATTTAGAATTACGTTACAGAAAGAAAAAAACAACCTTTTTTCATTTGTTTGTTTTATTATGCTAGTTTTTTTGTGCTACTACTAGGAAATATTCAATAATTGTTCAGTGATCGGGGTTACTATTTAAGGGGCAAATTTAATTCAAATACAGTGTGCAGTGTTTGTACCATCAGGGATAGTTTTTGTACATCTATCTGTGGGGTGAAGCTATGGAACAGTTTTAATGATTTCCATGAGGCACAGGGATGAAGAGGGAGTTTGATAGTCACCAGCTATACTGTATACTGTTTATTTGGTGTCTTAACATTTTTTTTTTTTGAGTTTATCTTCCTCTTTTTTTCTGTATATAATAAGGGGAAATTGTAGATATTTGATTATGGGTGTGTGGATATATGCATATATGTTTAGTTAATTAGATTTTAAGTTTAAATTAATAGGCTGGTTCATTAAAATTCAATGACTCATGGAGAAGGGGAGGCAAATGTTTAATCAAAACTGAAATGTTTCATATACATTAAGTTCCCAGTAACTTTAAAAAAAAAAAAAAAAAGTGAAGTGAAAATTTAAATAAAAATAGCTGCCTTGGAAAATCTATTGTTTTGTCTGTTAGCTTGTTTGTATAATCATATCTCTATTTTCTTTATTTACATGTTTGAACTAAATCAAATTAAATCAAATCAAATCTTGCTTTCAGGCAATTCTCTTGTAACTTTGTTCTATTTTCTTGATCATTTTGAAAGAAATGAAGCCAGTGTGCTCTGGTTTCAATGAGTTAAACCTGAAGCGTTTTCTAGAATCATATGTGTGAGAGCAGTTTCCTGAATGTTTATATACTTGAATTATGGGGCGAGGCAGTGTCACCTCCCTCTCCTGCTCCTGCTGAGGTACCCAGTGCTTCTTCCTCTCCCCCCTCCTCCTCCCTCTCTCTCCCCAACTTAGTTTGTCTCTTCCCCTCATCATCATCATTCTGCTGTCCCACTGTCAAACTACTTTGGAATTATTATTTTTTTCTCTTTCCTCTGTCACGACTCCCATCATATGGCTCTTCCTCGCCTTTTCACTTTCTCTCTGTCTCCATTCATCCACACCTCCTCTGTGTCTTTTCAACTCCTTTTCAAATGCTCTATTAGGCCATTGATTAGCCATAATTAGATTTTATTCCACCCTGTTCTCTATTCTAGCAAATAGCCTCTTTGCCTGCAGCTTCGATTATGTATTGTTCAAATAAATAACAGAGATTTTCACAAAGGAAAAAAGTCGACGTGACATATCGGGACTCTCCCTGGTTTGACAGTTGGTGCAGCCAATGGATGATTTGCAGATGGCACTCTATATTCTGTACTGTCCCTGACTGCATATACATAATGTGGCCTCAGGTAGCCCGAACAAACATGCCCCCCCCCCCCCCACACACACACACACTGAAGCATGGCTTGAGGTCACAGTCTGCCTCTATTGTGTTCATTGTTGCTGTGCAGAAGCTCGCTTTGCCCTTTAGCTGATTGCTATCTGCTCATTTGGTTCATTTAACATGTAATAAAAGGCTTTCTCAGATGAGCAGCCTAAAAATACACACACACACACACACACACACACACACACACACACACACACACACACACACACACACACACACAGGATAGGGATCGGACAAAAACTAAAGGATCTTTGCCAGAAGTCAATACTAAGCAGTTTGCTATGGCAACCATTCTCAACCAGGCTCCAGCAGCAGCCCCGATGGGCCGTCGTGGCCTTTAGATATGTTGCTCTTACACACATGTACACACACACTGATCAAGGCAAAGCTTGTGACCTTTTATAATCCATCAACATCAATTTTCAAAGAGGTTCTAACTTAATCAGGGAAGGAAGAGAATTGGAACATAAGATGAGATTTTTTTTTTTATTTTTTGTTTTTTAAAGGGTCCTGCTCGGAGACTTGCTATTTCAAGCCCACTTAAAAAAGACAAAGGAAGTTGTACAGTAGAATATCTCTGCTCTGACAGACATCTCCATATCTCTGGATATTACCTGAGAATAATTCCTTTGTATTTCTCTCAGGAGCTTGCGAGGACACCTACCCTTCCAACAGATGAGGCCCAGATTTGAAGTGGATACCAGCAGGGAGACATTTTAATGAATTAATATGCATTGGCCCAATTAGCCTCTGCACTGCAGTAATTATCACAGGCGCACACATTTATGCGCTGGAAAAATCGGGACATCCCATTGCGCAGTTCTGAGGAACCCAAAGGATTGTGGGACTTATTTTTAAGCTGGAGGAGGTCAAATGTTTCCGATTTGTTCTCTCTGCACATTAATTAGCTGGAACTGGCTTGCGTGAAGAATGTGATGTGACAGATGAGTGGTCTGATATTGTACCTCCGGGGTTGTGGGGGAGGGGACGGCACGTTGTTCGAAAGCAAAACAGTTTGCTTGTAACATGCGATTATCATAATCAGCTTATGTTCATACTGGAGGTGTCAATTGTGCTTTATTTTCTTGAAATTGTGCTTTATTTCGCTTATTTGTATGAATGATTTAGGGAGTGCAGTAAAATAAATGGAAGAAAAAAAAAAGCAGGAGCGCTTTACACACAAACTTGTTTAAGGGTAAAGCCAAACAAAAAATCTAAATCAATAAAATCAGCCAAACAAACGGAGCTTGTGCTAAATCAATAAAGTCAACAATGGATCAGTTGCATTGAGAGACGGCTAATCAAACATGTCTTCTGTTAAGCTGCACACATCAGTGCTTTTTATTATCAGAGGGTTGAATGACAGCATGTGTTGTGACAGGGGCTGCACCGAGTGGAAAAACCTTCTCCTTCTGCTACTTTTACTGCTACCACTGTTACCACCAGTACTACTACTTGTAGTAGTTGTAGTAACACTAATACAACAACTACTACTACTACTATTGCTCCCATAGCTGTTGCTACTGTTTGGATTATGAATATGTGTTGTACACGTAAATGTGTCCGCTACTTTTACTGCTACTACTGCTGCTGCAAGTGCTAGTACTACTTCTTGTAGTAGTACTCGTAGTACCAAGACAAACTCTGTTACTACGAATTCTACTACTACTCCTACTACTACTGCTACAGCTGTTGCTATTGTATGGCTTCTGAACTTTAAATAAGTGTTGTAAATACATAATATGTTGCTGCCTCTACTCCTTTAACTGCTACTACTGCTACTACAAGTGCTATTACTACTTCTTACAGTGGTACTAGTAGTACTACTGCTAAAGTTGTTTCCACTGTTTAGATTAAAAAAGTTTAATATGTGATGTTTATACATAAAATATTATACATCGCATGCAGTACCCATAGTACATGTCATACACTGCAAAAATGGCCTGTCAAATTTAAGGCCAAACACCCTAGATTTAAGCATACTTGCACTTAAAAGAAGCAAATTTGGCTGCCAGTGCAGTAAGCAAATTTTGCTTGTTAAGATGTCTTAAAACCAGTAAAACTGTGTGCACTAGATAATCCATTTATACTTAAAACAAGACTAACTAGATTTTTTAATCTAAATATAAGATTATTACACTTGGTTAGATCGGCAGTTTTTGCAGTGTATGTAGTAGGTATAGTACGTAGTGCCTTTAGTATCGAGTACAAGTAGTATGCAGTAAGTCAGTATGTAAAATTTTACTCACGTAGCACCTTTTGAGGGCTAGGTTACAAAGTATAATACAAAAGGAAAGGGCTAAAAAGAACAAAGCAATGAGCACAACAATAACATTACAACAGGAGAAAATAACCCAAATAATTTGGCAGCATTACAAATCAAAATAGAGTACATAACTCACACATTAAACACCTGTCCTGACCCCCACAGTTCCACCATCTGGGACCCAGAACAGAATTGATACGTTTACATGGAGCCTACTAATCTCATTAGAATAGGTTTAAAAGCCCAAGATTAAACATGATCCATAGAAACACCTCATTCATCTGAGGCCCACAGGGATTCAAAATTCACTTGGTTGTAGAGGGAAAATTTAAACCTTTTCATTATCCAATCAAAAGAAAATTTGTATCATGTAAATGATGAAGCTAATTAATCTCCGGCTGAGTTCTTTCTGCACATGCTACATGTGCTCGTCTTCTTCTCCTCTTGATTGCCTCCAGAAGTACGTTGCTATCACACTGTTGCTTGATTAAGAGCATTAAAACAACAAATACTGCGCTGAACTGACAATAAATAACCATTTTATCAGTTAGTTTCAATTCAGCTTACGGGGAGGGCACACATGATGCTCAAGCAACCCTTTAAACATAGTAACTCACTCGCTCCTGCCTGGGTACGCAAGAGGAGAGGGAGAAAGCGCTGTGCTGCTGTCAGAAGTTGTCCGTTATTTAGTATTCACTTTGAAACCTCATTCCCAGTGCAATTAGCAAGTGCACGTGGGTTTTTTAAACGCACTAAATATGAGTGACTGGCTGTATTCCCACTGCTACTAAACTTAACACTGGGGAGCGAGTCAGCCCTTGCAAAGCAGTGGCGATGAGCTAGCCAGTGGGATGCACACATGCACTACCATGCATTCACACCTACAATATACCGGCTTGCCAAAACAAACCACAGAGAAGCTCAGACACTCAGACAAACCACAGAGAAGCTCAGATTAAAACACATGTAGAGGTAGTGTGATGTCATTCTCTGCTTAGGACGCCATTACTTCATAATATCTTAACATAGCAAATAGTGGTTTGCTGCTATATTAATGCTTTGAATGTCATATACAGAACCCTTTAAAAATACATACTTATCATTGAAACTTAGCTTGAAACCTTTATCTCTTAAAAGGTAAAATGCTGGGAAGGATTTGTATTTTGTCATTGCTTTATCATTGCTGGAAGAGCAGATCATTCTACATCAAGTTTAAGCACTAGAAGTAAATGTCAAAGATGATACCTGCTGGGAAAATGCAAGTTTTGTTATTAAACTCCATTCCCATCATTTAGCGTAGACATTCACTTTTCAGAATAAATTACTAACTTTCTTATCTGTCACATACTGCCAAAACAAAAACCTATTTGTTCTGCGTGTGGTAACCTGGTACGAAGACGGGTACTGTGAAAAAATAATGATTTCGAGAACAGAGAGAGTCAGAGAGAAGGTAAACAAAGGGAAATGCTGCGCACACAGCATGTAGGAGGTGGGGATGGAGTGATGGTAGGGAACTGTCTGTGAGTCAAAGCAAACATGAGATGACAGAGTCAGGGAGGCAACGACTAGACTGGCTGACTGGCCTTTGGCATCTCACACGCTTTAATTAAAATAGATTGGAGATGGAGAGAAAGGGGGGGGGGCTGTTACTGTGGAAACCAAGTTTGGGTAAATTGAGCTCTTGAGTCATCTTAAAGGGGGAGAGGGCTGTACAGTGTTTTCTATATTACCCTGCTGTTTTACACCACTGTATCTGCTTTTAATGTACCTCATACTGCTTTATTTTAACTTAATTGTATGAATTATTTTATATATTTAAGTTTTTTTGTGGTGATGAAATTGTATTAAATCAAGCACGACTTTCTACTTACTTATGCAGTGTAAAAATAGGCTATTTGTTTAAACACTTTGAAACTAGGATTAACATTACTTTTATAATGCTGCTCTCGGGAGCTTATCACAAGTATTTAAACTTCTGAACCCTAAAAACATTAGTAGGATTTTTATTTTTATTTTTTTCAAAATATGGGGGTAAAAAGGCAATGAGCAACTTGGTAAAACCTTCCTACTTATTGCAAAAAAGTAGGAAATTTAGAAAGTTGTTTTTAAAAAGCTGGGATAAATGTCTTGGGAAAAAGGAAAAAGCTAGAGAAAAACTAACACTGAGGGCTGTGGGATATGATGGAAAGTTTCGTCTGACGATAAAAGAACATCTGTCGTTTCATATTATGCTATATTATTTATTTTGTTTGTCATCTGATAACCCTTTACATCCATCCACTTTGATTTATTTGATTATAACAATACTTTTTCTAAACTTAACTATAACAGTACTATATTTACCTTCATTTTTTATTTTATTTAGCATTATAACAGTATTTTATTAAACTTTATCATAACTGTGGTGTATGTAACTTTATTTTAAGGCAGTAGCTATTTTATTTGTAACAGTTGTTCATTTAATAATTTTGTATTTGAGTAGTTTAAAGTAGTTTAGAGGAAATTTTACAATATTGTGCTATATATTGTGAATCGTAATATAGCCTGAAAATATTGTGATATTATTTTAAATAACTATAATTATATTAATATATAATAATATAATATAATATAATATAATATAATATAATATAATATAATATATATAATATAATATAATATAATATAATATAATATAATATAATATAATATAATATAATATAATATAATATAATATATAATTATAGGTACATATTTGATTTTTTTTAACCGTCTTTTTTACATTTTATTTATTTTTTTAGGTTATTTTGGTGTCCTTTTTATTGATTTCTTGCTAATTTTTGGGTCATTTCTAATGTCATTGCTTATAACCCTCTTTTAATGGTTTTGAATGAAATAAAGCTAAGATGCTTAGTTTCACAGGGTTAACCAAAGCTCAACTAAAATTTTTAGCAATATCAAAAATAAAGTATTAAATAAATACATTTCACAAGCCCTTAGCACTTAAAGACCATAATTGTGTTGATATGGTTGCATGTACGTACATGTACATGTACAGCACACCAGCGATTTACCTTTCAGGATTCTTACTTTCAAGAGTCACATTCAAGTGCACACTCTTACAGGGTGACCGCCAGCACAGAATGTTTCAGAAAGAAAGGAGATAAGAGAAGAAAGTATAAAATGTGAAAGGTCCCAGACTGGATTTGAACTGGAGATAATATGTTGAAAAACTGTGTTTGTTCAATATGTCTTGTATTTTCCTGAGCTGGTCTGTGATATTTCTCTTCTTAAAAACCTAGGACTTGATTGTTTCATAGGGTTAACTTAAAAACAGTTAAGTGTCCAGACTGCCCTCAACTTCTGAGTTGACTGAATGTGAGAAAACAATTTGAGGTAATTTTTCAATGATGCAACTTGTCTTCTCAAATCTAAAAATTTAAGGCATCCTGTACACTAAGTTAAAAGAAATGTTTTTTTTTTTTTTGTTTTTTTTACAGTGAGCATATCTGGCCAAAGTGAATGAACTCAATCACTGAAAATATTGTGGCAGTAATGGCTCTGTATGCATGTTTACATGCTCTACATGCATGTTTCAGATTATTAGCTTCACGGCTTCTTCAAGTGTTTGTTTCTGTATGATTTCAGACAGTGAGGTGATGGTCTGTCTTACTGTAACATGCCAGCTGATACAGACCACAGGGCTGTTTGGCAGAGGCTCCTCAGCCCCCTGTGGAGCTTTGGAGGGAGGCTGGGAGCAGTTCATCACTCACGCAGGATGGGGGTGATTACTTGGCTACTGTATTCTGGGTCCTGGATCTAAATATAGATGGGCTGTTGCGCTAGGGAAGGGCTGGGCTGCAGGGGGGTGGATGATGATGAAGGCATGTGGTCATCATTGATTTATCAGCAGGGGCCAGACAGTTTTTTTTTTTTTTTTTTTTTTTTTTTAATTTATGAGACAATGCAGTGCTTTACATTGACACTACATACATTAACTCAAAAAACAAAAAACTCTCCTGTCAGTCACTGAGATGCTCCAGTTAGCTTTAAGTTTTATTTGAACATTATTCATGCTGCAAACAAATGCAATTCGTAGAGTGGGTTTTACATAATCACACAGCAGTCATTTCACTGCAATATGTTAGTTACCACAGACACTTCTTTTGTTTGTCTGATGTTAATATCTTCAAATTTGAGGATTATAAACATGAAATCAGTGTTCATGTTTACCAAGAGGAACTTTCTTTCATTAACTGCTCTGAATGAGCTTCTTTGTAGCTCTCCGCACTGTCGGTCCAAATCAATATGCACCAGGCTGCAAATTAAAGCTTTTATTCTGCATTGTATTGTAAAGTGTTGCACTCTGGGAATGAAATTCAGCAACAGTAATATACATTGCTACACATTGGCAGATAATTTATATAGAGGCTATATTTTGGTTAAAGTCCCTGTCTGTGTTGTCGTGTTTAAACTAATTTTAACTATAATTTCAATTAGCTGTGTCTCATAGAAATATTTGATATGGAAACAGCAACACATTATGTGGTGGTCTGCATGAAACCTGTTAAAAGTACCTGCTGGGCAAAAGAATATTAATGCAAAGTCAGTTAAGATTTTTATTGTGGTGGACATAAAAACTAAGTAGAAACAGCGAGAAATTTCGGGTCAGGCAGGAGGGGTGGTTTTTGGGTCAAACAAACCTGGACTATTAACCAGGAGATGGTTGTTTGTGTCCCATGTAAAAGTAAAAGCTACGTGATTTTACATAATTATGCAAAGTACTTTATATAACTGTGCAATATACATGACTTTACATAAGTTCATGTAAGTTTATGTCCCATACATAGTCATTTTTAATCAAAACCATGATCTTTTCCTAAACATAAATTTAGTAAGTTAAAGTATTTTCAGCCCGTTCTCATTCTGAAGTTGTCAAATACCACCACTTTTTCAGTGCTTTTAGTGTAAGATCCCAACGCCAAACGCCATCTTTCGTGTCACATAATACACCACTGGATTTCATCAGCTGGTGTGTTATTATACACTGGCAGATAGCAGGATGGCACCTGCCGTATTTGCATGATACCAGCAGCATTTTAACCTGACACCATCCTGCAGCGTAACAATGTAATATAAGGAGCACGAAGCTCCCTGTAGTGCAGGTGAGAGGGGTGGTGGATTGATCGAACAAACGCTGGACTTTCATGCGGGAGTCTGTTGTTTGCTTCTCGTCTGAATGTTATTTTTTTTCTACAACATGCCTGTTTTCCCTAATCCTAACCATCCATGCCACATGTGCTTTTATTGACATCCAGCCTTGGTTGCCATGTGCTTTGTTGCCTATAGCAGACGCAGAAGGATACCTAGAGCGTAACATGTGGATGTTAAAGTCCACTGCAAAGTTGCAGTTTTTGACAGCTTGGGTTGAAAAAGTGTTGCAATATAATATAATAAGTATGTTTTCTTTAGTCTATAAACACCTGCAAATAACAATCGTCCCGCTTTAGTTACCTTAGAATGAGCCGTTTATGTCTAGATATGGAGCAGGTCCTCATCCACGGGGTCCACCATGATGCACCACCATGTTCCAACAGTAGCCCAGAATGTACAAACCATAGGCTGCTCTCACGAACAATTACAAGTACAATTTCCTGCAAAATGTAAATAGCAGGTGCAGAACGATATGTAGAGTGTAATATGTAGATGCAAAAGTCCACTGCATAGTGGCAACATGTGACAACTAGGGATGAGAAAGTGTTGGTATTCTTTGTTCTTGACTGTTGATTATAGAATATTGACTGGCTTTGTTTTTGTGTTGCCAGCATATCATTTTAACACATTTGGTGCCCATGTCCTCTCAGTTAATATATTACTAACAGGTTGTGTCCATTTCATTTTCCATCAAAACATTATGAGATGATGCAGTGTAGTGTTTATGGTCTTAATAGTACATATATTAAATGATACAAATTAACGATGTAAGGCAATTTAAATGAGGTCTCGGGTTATAGTGTACAAGCAAACCTAAAGGGAAATAACATTTATTTATTTATTTATTCCCATTACGTTATACTAGACTAACGGATGTCTTAGGCATGCCATCAATTGGTACTTCCAGGCATCATTTAGAATACAAATGAGACTGCATGTTCAGTGATGCCAGGACAGTATTGTCACATAGTTGTGATTGGCCTATTGATTGGTTTAGTAGGTGAGTCTCATATATGAGCCTGTAAGAAGCAGATACCGAGCAGGAAGGAAGGAGAGGAACACATAATATTGCAGTATTTAGTGTACACATGGTTTGTGGTAGAGTTTCTGAGTGATCTCAAAGATTCCTATAAAACATAATCTACTGCCAACAAGAGTGTGTAACAAACACAGATCTGAAGTAGTGATAAGTAGGATGACATTCTGCTCACTGTGCACAGATACAATTGACACTGGCATTTCTTTTCAGTACCTGACAGAGCAAGCTGCTTCAAACAAGTCACGATGACCGCTAACAGCACAGCAACAAGCTCTGGTATGCAGTTGAGAGCAGCGCTCCTCGCTGTTTGAAGGGCCATCGAGAGAATCGTTCCCACTAGCAGTGGGATGAGTGAGGTTTCCATCTGGGTTTGTGCAATCTGCTTGGAGTGCAGCTGGGAGCAGAAGAGGCTGTGGTCAACGAATGTCTGGTATGTTTTAGCATCTATTCTTGAATATGAGGCTCTGCAAACTATTGCTGTGCAAACTGGATGCTGGATTTGGTGATCAAATCATCTGTGTATCTTAAACCTAATTTATTTTTACCGAAAATTTTCACTCACACCTGTGTTCAAGTGCTAAAGCCCAGTAACCACTGTTTAACACTTTAAACATGAAACAAGGTCAAAAAGGCATTTGCAACTTGATAAAAAATGTTCCGCAAGTTGCAAGATTTAGTAGATTTTTATTTAAGGGCAGGGGAATATGTCCATCAAATTACATTTATTTGTAATGATCATAATTCTATTTAAAGTTATACATAATTTCTGTCTTTTCCTTGATTTTTTAATATTTTTTTCTTTTCTATTCTTTTCTCTCCAAATTTTCTGCAATTTTTGGGTAACTTTTCACTAAATTCTCGCTTTTGAAAGAAATCAAGCCAATTTGCTGAGGTTTCAAAGGGTTAACCTAGTCTACACAATCATCATCATGTGGCGGATCTTTTTTTCTCTCGTCAGTTTGATATTGATGTCATTATGCACAAACATTACACACTGTTTATGGAGCCATAAGTCACTTAAAACATGAGTGGGTAGGGCTAATTAATAAGCTTTTATTACCGTACAGATGGTGAGTATGCAAATCTTTTCACAGACACTGAAATAAAACTCAGCAGCTAACAGGAGGACATTAACATATGAAACTACTAATGTTATACAATTGTGTTACTGTATTGTGTGGACTGATTACATCTCCAAAAGCAGCAGCAACTTGCAGCCTGAGGCAGTTGGTCAAGCTTTTATTTCTCCACATGCTGAGGTGGTGCACACGGGGTGGCAGAGATATTTATTAGCCTGTTCAAAGTTTGGATGGTTGTCAGTTTTTGTTTAGCCTTTCTAAGACCAAAAACACATAAGCTGCATTATAAGAATTTAAAGAAACACCTGCTCTAATTTAGCTACAAATGTTAGCATGCCTGGCTAACCTAGCATGGTCATTATGTTTAGCTAACATATAATCGCGTTCTTTTCCCAACTCGTCACATGGTGCTGCTCTGTCAGTGACCTTCCCCGTCTGCTTATGATGTTTTAGGTATCCTTCTGCGTCAGCTGTTTATGCTCCAGGATGCATCATGTCATCATGATTGCACAACATGCATACTTGTCAGCAAAGGCAGACTGTCACAATGGTTAGGTTTAGGCAAAAGAGGCATATGGTAAGGTGTAAAAAAAAACCAACTTCACATGCACATGGGACAACCAAACACGGGACGTCTGCATGAAAGTCAGTTTTAGGGAGAGATTTAGGAGACCATTTAGTCCCCCCCGTTAATCACAGTCACACTCCTTATATTACTTCATCACCAGCACCGTCCTTCCACATTTCATGTGTACACGATTGATTCCATCCGATAATTCAGCTCCCATTAAAAACATCCTGAATGTGTGGATCTTAAGTTATCAGACAAAAAAACAGGTCAGCAAACATGCAGGAAAATACTGATTTGTACAGGAATTCTAACCATGAGTTTATGTTTGACACATGGAAGAAGTTTCACCTGGTTGCAAGCTGCAGTCCCGCCCACTAGATGCTACTAAATCCTACACACTGCTCCTTTTAGTTTTTAACAGCGCTAACATTAACTTTTCCTTTAATTTATTTAGTTTTTTCAACCAACAAACCTTGATGAGCTAGATAGCTATCGATGACAGAATCTGTCATTTCAGCTGACAAAAACAGACTGGCCAAAACTTGGAAACCTGCTTTCATCTAATTCTCTCCGCAATTAGAGCCCCTTCAATCCCTGCTTTGCTGAACGGAAAAATTTGACAGGCTTTGCAATAGTCAGGGGTTAACAAACGGTCAGTTTAATCTTTTTCTTTCCTCCACTCAGAAGTATTGGCACCTATAGGATAAAGCATTGCAGTGTTCACATTCACACTGAGTTTTTTCTGTGAGATTTCTTTGTGAGAAACTGGCAGGTGATTTCACTTTAGTCCATGCACATTTGACCTCATGGTGTTGTCTGATTAAAAACAGAAATAAGAAGGATAAAAGAAGCTGCTTTGCCATTTCTCTGTCAGCTCCATCAGAACTTAGAGGGAAGTGTGGAAAAAATGTTTGTTTCAAACAAATTTAAAGTCATTTATATAAAACTGCTGGGGTAGAAATGATGTGTCGCCCACACTTCACTCTGCAAATGCAGTTTAACTTGTTTTATGGTTTTGATAAACAACAGTCAGAGCTTGAAACAAGCCTGAAACACATTATGAACTAAATCTCTGTTCTGCAGTGTAGCATCGATAAAGCACTGCTGTGGCATTTTGTGCACCATGGTGTTATGTGTGAATATATGTACACATAAAATATAATTGATCTCTGTTGGGCAATTGTGCCATAGTAACAATAAAAGTAGAACTATACAGCAGAAGAAGCAATTGTAAATGTATAAAAGCAAGTCAGTAAAAACAACAAATTATTAATAAACAAACTCAAGGGTTAAAAAAGTTTTTATTTTCACCTCAAAACAAAGAAATTGGCCCGTTACTTAAGTTAAAAAAAGTAGCTTGAAATTTTGGGGAATAAACTTATGGTACTGCCAGGAGCTAATTCATGTAACTTACTGGGAAACAAACTCCCACCTGTGATTTCATCAAAATTACCGGTGAAAACAGAAAACTCCCACGCATTCATTAATTTGTGGTGGCCTGACATGATTTCAACAGCTGCCGCTACATGTAGAATTTGTATTTTTGGAGCTATATCGTTCATGAGGAGCGCTATTACACTTCATATACCAGTTGGTTTATTCATTCATTCATTCATTGTCTGTAACCGGTTGTCCTCACAAGGGTCCTGGAGGGACTGGAGCCAATCCCAGCTGTCATTGGGCGCGAGGCAGGGTACACCCAGGACAGGTTGCCAGACTATTGCAGGGCTGACACATATAGACAGGCAACCTTTCACGTTCACAGTCACACATACAGGCATTTTAGAGTCACCAATTAACCTAACCTGCATGTCTTTGGAATGTGGGAGGAAGCCGGAGAACCTGGAGAGAACCCACGCAGGCAGATTTGGTTATTTGTTGCCTTTCATTGCACCACTCTCTTGGAGCACAGAGCGTACTATTGGTCCAGATGGAACAGCAGAACGTTAGGCTCGGTAAAAGTGAAACTTAAACCTTCATTCTGCTGGGTCAACAAGTTTTCACTCCGAACTCGTTACATGGTACCACTCTGTCAGGACCTCCAGCGTCAACCGTGGACGTGTTAGGTATCCTTCTGCTTCAGCTGTTTACACTCAGGGATTCCCTTATGATGATGTCAACAAATGCACAGGGTGGTTCACACAACAGCACATCACAATGATTGGGATTAGGCACCAAAGTAACAAATGTTTAGGTTTAGGCAAAAGAGGCACATGGTAAGGTGTAGAAAGAAACAAACACACACACGCATCCACACGGGAAGAGATTATCCATGGATCCATGGATCCATTATCCATGGATCTGATCTGATCACCTCTAAACAGATCTACAGATTAATAATTCACCCTGCGACTCACAAACTGCTGCTGAGGAAAAAACTCATGAAGAGCTCTGCTTGAGCTGTGTTTGCAGACTCACAAAACCTCAGAATTTGGAGAGGGGACACAGAAAAGAACAAAGGAACACAGATGCATTCATTTAACCCCCCCCCTCCCCCCACCAAAAAAAAAAACAACAAAACTGTGGGAAACATTGTACATGTGGAATTACATTAGTATGCAACAGTGCATTCTGATTTAAGCTACTATATGTGTACGTTGACACAGCTCCCACGGTCATGGAAAACTTGGAAAAGTCATGGAGTTTCACAATCACATTTTCAATACCTAGAAAAGTAATTGAATCATTAACAGTTATTGAAAGTTTTGGAAAAGTCCTTTAATTTTGTTTTATCTAATGAACTTGTTAAAGTAATCTATCATGTATAACTTACCGCGTAATGTAACATCACAGCGTATTTCTGTAGCCGTCGACATAATTTTGCTCTAACATGCAGAGTGTGACCATGTTTTGTTTACCATCACAAGTGTTTCTTAATTTTCTCCCTGCGTTCTGTCTCTCCCCTCATGTGTGCAAGCTGAAATTATGTTTGAAAAACACCAGGAAAGAAAAAAAATGATTACGGGTCCTTGAAAGGTCATGGAAAAGTGTAAAAAAAAAATTCCACTTATTTTCATTTTATAAGAAAAAATGAAAATTGTTATGAGTATGAATCCAACCTGTTGCAATCTGCTCTTCCACTATAATTTCATAATGTGTTCAGTTCACAAATACCTCATCACCTCCGCTCACTAATACACCCTCTGCCCTCCTCCTCTCCAGCCCAACCTCTAGATAGAACTGATTCCACTCGCCTGTGCTTTGCACTCACCACATATTGAACACCCTGCTGATCGATGTGCACATGGTCCCTGAGTGCGTGCCGCTGATTATCAAGGTGTGCTTCAGTGTGTGTCCATCCACCCAGGTGGAATGAGCAGCAGGGCAGGCTAGATTATGGATCCAGGCCAAACACGAACATACACTCATTCCCTCCCTGTCACAGAAGGTGTTCAATACTAAAGGCTCATGCCACAAGAGGTGTGGGCGACGCTGCAGTTCATCACTGTTCCATCCTGTTTGATTTCACACAAGGCGAGAGCAAGGTTGAAAAACAATCCAAGGATGGCCACCGATGAAGATCATTAATCTTGTCTCAGAACTCACACTATTCCCACTCTTGTCCAGGCTCTGTCGTGTCACCTAGCTTTTATGCTTCTATGCATTAGGAATTGTTTGACTTGATAACTCAGGCTTTCTTTCAACCAGCACAATCCATTTTGTCTACCGTCTTTTGTACTACAACTATGAATCCCTGCAGCTCCAAAATTACACACAGGGAGCGTGAGAGCGCCCCTTTGTGCCAGCCGCCGAAAACACACTTTGACGTATATATACATCAATGGCACTCAAGCGTTGGCTTTTGAATGATGTATATATACATCAATGGTACTCAGTGAGTAAATTTGATAATTAATAGAAAATGGTTTTAATGCAAATGGTCTTGGAGCAACAGTGTACCATTATGGAATTCCACCATGGCAGTTTTTGATATATTTAATTTAGGTTTATATACTGTTCAGATGCATAACAGTCATCATAATGTTTTTTTTGTCTCTTAAAAATTGATCCAGGGAAGTTCAACAATGCAGTGTTAGTTTCATTAAAGTTCAGGCTATGACAGTGTTTAGTCTAGTATAACAGTGCACTTTATGAGTCCTCTCTGTATGCTTGTATTTTACACACATTTTTCTTCCATTTACAGCATGACTGCAATATGATTCCATGTGTTGGCAGTGAACCACATGCAGAGACAGAGTTGTATACTAGGTCAGTATCTACAAATGATAATAAAGCAGCTGGTCTTGTGTCTGTTTTCTGAAGTCTGTTGAGCTATCACAATCTATAAGAACTATCCAATTCTCCATCTATTATTGCTAAATTACCTGCAGCCCAGAATGCATCACACCATGTACACAAGTGGATTTTCTGAAGTCGCGACAAGGAAGACACAGTGTTCAGAACAGCTAATATAAAAGCCTGTCTGATTGGCAATTCATTACTGTGACTTTACTCTTTATGTGTTCTGACTTTGATCTTTCCACAACCAGACAACAAGTCAAAAGAAGGATGTAGTATGAGTGGAGAGTCTGCAGGAAGTTGTAGAATGACACAGCCATCACAACCTGAGCACCGGTTCACACCAGCACACCATTTCCAGCTCGACAAACACATTTTGCTGAGACCCTGCTGACCTCAATAAGGTAGGGAGGGACTGTGTTTGCATGTGTGCTTACAGCACAGCCGTGCATCTGCTCGTTTGCTGTGTGTGTTGTCATGTGTCTGACAGGCCATCAGTCATGATTGGATCCCTGTACAGCGGCGGGTGAGAGCGGTTGCTGCCAGGTGGCCCTCAGGGAGAGAAAGACGCAGCATGGCAGTGATGGAGTGAAGTACTCAAGGTTGTGTGTGTATGTGTATGGTTTGTGTGTGAATGTGCATGTAAATGAATGAACATGCATAGCTGGTGGGTTATACTGGTTGTTGTTGGAGTGACAGCTGGCTGATTCATCTGCTTGGTTGGGATAAAATGCCGCCCAGTTCTACAGACCAGATGAAACACAGCACCGCCAGAGCTCTATAATCCACCCTCTCTGCTCTTTTTATCTCTGAATCTGTCTTCAAAGCTGTAAGCCTCCTATCCTCTCTGCAAATTTACAGAATCTAAATCTCAGTGCCCTTCTATTTCCCTTTTTTTATCTGTCGTGTGTACGTTATCGAGCTGCTCTGCGACTCATACCACAGACTGTGTGCATACGCCTGTGGGTGTGGGTGATCTACATTCATAGTATCTTTGTAAGGAGAAAAAAGGTGGGTTTACATTTCAGAACTGTGCAAAACATGAGCGATATTTTCGAAATGTCGATAAAACACAATTGTGAGATGACTGCGAATGATGTTATGTGACTTATCTGGTGATAACATTCCAAGAAGCACAGCAATGGATGTTTATAACATTAGCAGGTTTAGTTTTATTGCAGCCACCACACTAGCTGTCGTTATTTCCAATGGATGGTGACGTAGGCGTGGTATTTAAGTGATAATAGAAAGGCAAGCTCCTTATACGTGGTAGCGGCCACATATGAGAGATTTCTTGGGAGGTTATAGTCTACGATTTCACAGAGGAATTGTGGACTCAAAACTTTCGTAATCCGCTCAACTTTTGAAGAGTCATGTGATGCAATAACACCTATTGTAGCACCTGCTGCATCATGAGGGAGGTCCTACTGACAAGTGCATAGCCATAGCATCATGTGACCTATAGAAGCAAATAAAGAGTTTCCATTGCAGTTTTGCGAAACATGGCTTTTCTGAATGACCTGAAATACCACCTCATGTGAGCGTAAAAACTGTTTTGCTGTAAATGGAGGGTTTTTTTTCTTCTAAATGACGTGTTTCCATCTGGTGTATTTTTTATTCGCAATTTCAATTTGCACAATTTCAGGGTTTAATGGAAACCCACCTAATGTCTTTGCATAAATAGTAAGATGAGTACTAAAATACTGTACTTGAGCAAAAGTACTGTTACTTTAGAAAAATACTCATCTTTAGGCTACAAAGTAAAATTCCAATTTCTTCACACGTGAAACAGCACCAGCAACATGAGCCCTTATATCCAAACCAACAATATCTCCATTCTCTATAGAACGCAACTGGTTTTTGTATCAGGCTGTAAAAATGTTTATTTCTGCTATAAAGTTTGGCATTTTAACATGGGGTCCATCAGGTTTGACTCACTTTTGGAGCCAGCCTCACGTGGCCATCAATGGAACTGCAGTTTTTGCCACTTTTAGCATTAAATTTGTTTTTCAGCCTCGGAGGTTGCCACTTGGTAGGAACACATACAATACTAATTTACTAGATAGTATAGTGGTTGTTGGCGTCCTCATATGGAGCATGACTTCCAGTTAGTGAGTTGTTGGACTTGTTTGTTCTCATAGCATAATGTAACCAGTCCAATCTGCCTGTCTGTCTCACTGTGCTCCTCAATTCAAAATGTTTTGAGCTGAATGATATAACATATTAATGTCTGCACTGAATCATATAAGAAATCTATATCGAGTTAATCTCTCAGAGTACATATACATGTATTAATGACTGTAGGTCCTGCATAGCACTGTCAGTAGTGAAATAAACACTCCCCAGTTGTCTTATTTACACATTTTATCTTGTGTACATAACACCTACAAATAGTAATGTCAAAATGACTGGATTGGACTGGATTTGGCTGAAATTGTTGCTCCTCACATGGATGGGAAAGTAGCTGTGTGTGTAAGTGTGTGTTTGAGTGCGTGCATGCGTCACACAGTGCTGAATGGCTGTGTCTTCTTATTGCTCAAACAGGAAATCCATTCTGTCAGTCTCCTCTCTAATTGTCAGACCACACACACACACACAGGCACACACAAACACACACACACATACACACTCACGGTACATGACATGCTCATCAAACCACACAAATGGCCATATAGGTCCCAGACGCACACTAAAAATCAGACCCATACAAAGCTGTTATGTGCTACCTTTGTACACAAACATGCACGCCCATACACTACATTACACACACACACACACACACACACACACACACACACACACATATATATTACTCTGGCTAATCTGTGCACATTAGGGCCATTAGAGGACATTATCTCTTTGATCAGTGATTATAGCAGCCATATACCAGAACAGCACTGATGCCTTTTGCAAATTCTGAGTGCTTTAGATCATCTGAGGGCAGCTGACCCTTTCCTGTACCATTAGTGACTGAACTCCACATTTTATCTCCAAGACAGTGGATGTGCAAAGAAATTCACTGCTCTCTAAAACCCACAGCAGATAGTAAAAAGCACTTAAGCCTAATTAGCCTGAGTTATGTGCCAGCATTTCAGCAGACAACACCAGATGGTATATTTTTCTTTTTTTTTGTCACACTTAAGGAGGTGTTGATTGACTCCATGCTACATTATCCTACACACTTCTCAAGAGGATTTTCAAACCTAACACAGGCTTTTCTACACAGTTTCTGGCAACATTGGTAGATTTAGATTTTATAGCTTTACTTAGAAATACTAGGTGCTTCTCAAAGTCAAGGATGCTTCCCTGGATACCTACAAGTCAGGTCGCAAAGAGGCTGGGCTCCTTCCTAGCATTTGGTGAAAACACATCAAAACAGGCTAGCTAGTGCACAGCTGTGCACAAGGAAATCTATATATATATCCATATATATATATGTGTGTGTGTGTGTGTGTGTGTATATATTTATATATATATATATATATATGTGTGTGTGTGTGTGTGTATATATATATATATATATGTGTGTGTGTGTGTGTGTGTGTGTATATATATATATATATATATATATTATGTATATATATATTAAGAGGCCTCAGCTCCAGTTTCAGCAAATCATGCCCAAAGAATGTTGGAACTTCATGCCTGCTAAAGGTACACACATGCGTCCTTGTAAATCTACTAACGGACTCGGCCTTCGGTAGAATTTGAAAGATCCTTAACACTGTAATAGTCCTTCAGCTGAATTTGTGGCCTCCTTGAAATTTAGCTGTTGAAGGATCCTTCCTTGACTTTGTGGAGGCACCAATTATGTCACAAAATGACTCAGGGAATCTGGCAAGGCGTCAATGCATGGTAATACATGTAACATTTATATGTTATTATGTAGACGATATGTTGAAACTTTCAACAACGCACAACCAAAATCCGGGACATCAGCAAAAGAACGTCTTTTGGATAAGGCAACAAGGCCATGGATGGTTAGGATGTAAGGCTAAAGAGGCACATGATAATCACATTCAGACAGGAAGCAAACACCATACTCCTTCATGAAAGTCAGGGGGTTGATCCATCCATCCCCTCTCCCACCTGCCCTATAGAAACCTTTGCGCTCTTTATATCACGCCGTTAGAAGCATTTCAACCGTTCAGCGGCATCATGCGGATGCAACAGGTGCCGTGCAGCCACTTACTCAACTGACGCTGCCTGTCTGTGTATCATGCTGCTGTGGCAGGTGCCATCAAGCTGTCCAGCAGCGTATCATAACAAAGCAAAATGTGGCTTTTAACATTGGGATCTTATGCAGAAATCCCTCTAAAAACTGCAGTAATTGACTGCTTCGGAATGAAAACAGGCTGAAATGCTATGAGTTTTAAAAATGACAAAAAAAAAACAGTTTTGTGGTTTGTTGTCATCAAACGATGTAATCAATGTTAATTCAATTCACAGATGGCATGTTTTATGTGAGACATTTTGGTGTTAATTAAATGTTACAATGAAATGATTTGATATGTACAGAAATGTACAAATGCTACGTAACATGGTTTGCTTTTCTGGCATGTGTGCTGTGGAGATATTGAAGATGCAGGTTGCATGGTGGATGTCAAGAAAGGAGAGAAAGAGTAAACACATAGGCCAGTGGGCCAGCTCTAATAGCCTAAGGGGCCAGGTGAGCTGAATCGATCCGATGACCCTCCCTTGTCGGCCGACTGCCTGATGAGGTTGGCCACGAGTGTCTCCAGGACAGAGAGAGGGGTGTCATAACGGTATGTGCAACTAACAAGGACAGCCCGCTCACCTTACCTGAGGCACTTTAGGTTCATCCTATTAAACCAGATTAATTTGTGGTGTTGCTATGGCGACTGGGAGGAGGTGCTTGCAGTGCACAGAAAATTACAGGTCAAAATGTTAGACTGCAATATAAACATCTCTAAATGAATACTCCTTTCTGGGTGCATTTTGCTGGTCAGTGCCAAGACTGGTTCTATGTTGTGATCAGATGAGTTGTTTGTTCTTCAAGTCTCCATACTAGCATGTTCACATGACAACACCCATTTTGAACATTATCACTCCATTAAATAGGCATAAGTAGTGGTTACAGTGTTATAGGTAAGAATGCTTCTGCTATACTGATTAGTATGTTCAGAATGCTGTTATCACTTTTTTAAACAGCCTTTGGAAAAAATCTACATTTGTTTATGTCAAGGCACAAAAACCATTTGGTTATGATTAGGAAAAGGTTTGGGAGCACAAATGCTGCTGGAAATGCCTTAATGTTACCCTGAAAAAGACCCACTTAGGGGGGCTCAAACATCACTGGAAATGCCATGATTTGTTGCTAAAAACCACTCACATGTGGGTTCACCAATGCCACTGGAAACACTTTGATGTGTTGTTGAAAACATATTTGGGGACACAAATTTTGTGGGAAATGCCATAATGTGTCACTCATACATGCCCATGTTTGGGGGCACATACCCTGCTAGAAATACCTCAATTTGATACTGGAAAACACCCAAGTGTGGGTGCTCAACAAATATTGTAGTATAGAAGGTGAAAAACACCAATGTTTGGGGACATATACCTTTGGTTGTATTTACGCTACTAAAAACTATGTAATGTGTTGCCAGAAATTACTTAGGATTTAGAACACAAATGCCACCTAACACGCCTTGATGTGTCACTGAAAAACACCCACATTTGAACTGCTGCAATGTGTCACTGACGATCACCAACTCATGGCGGCACATATGCTGCTGGAAACACCTCCATGTGTCACACATGAACAACCAATGTTGTTGCTTGTTGGTCTCTGGCAGTGGTCTACAGTAATCTGCAGCCTGGCATGCTGTCCACTGTTTTCTCAACCCTGTCGCCACAACACGTTCTCAGCTCAGCTTGTCACATGGTGTCGCTCTGTCAGTGACCTTCTGCGTCTACTTATGACATTTAAGGTATCCTTCTGCGTCAGCTATTGACACTCTGCAATGCTGTTACCATGAGGTCAACTGATTCACATAGTGGGATGACGCTGCATGGTCTTTAAGTTTACACAACAGCACATGGCAACCAACCCAACTGTTACGATGGCTAGGATTAGGTCACAAAGTCACGGACGGTTAGACTTTGGCAAAAGAGGCACATGTTAAAGTGTAGAAAAAAAGCAAACATTCAAATGGGGACCAAACTCAGAAGTCCTGCATGAAAGTCAGTTGTTTTTGGGACTAATCTACCTCCCCTCCTGCCTGTCATACTAGCGCACTCCTTGTATCACGTCAGTTTCCTTCAGTGTTTCATGTGCATGCAACTGGTTCCGTACAGCTGCATTCTCAAGTGATGACACCTGTGGGAGTTCCATGCTGAATGCTGTCCAGCTGTCCATCGGCGCATAATAACAACGCCACCGGCTTTATTCGAGTGCATTCTCATCTGACGCCATCCAGCATTGTTCTGGTTGGACGCGAAAGGTGGCTTTTGCCATCACGCTCGTACACCGAAAGCACTGACAGAGCAGACATATCTGATGAGTTGAGATTAACACCTTTGTTGCCACCTAACAAGAAATAGGGCGGTTTAATAGCTGACAGCAATAACAGCATTCCAAGCATAGCGTTCTTTATAGCAGGAGTCGTCTAATCTATATCTATAATGCTGACAACCACTGTTAAAGCCTATTTAGAGTAACAGAATTTGAACTGCATGACAATAACACGGTATAAAAATACCTGAACAAAATGCTCTGCTTTAAACACCATGGAAAAGTCAACAGTGTATGACAGGGTGACATTTTAATTTAAAGTCAGCCTCCAAAGAAAATGTTGCGTGGGGTCAGTGAAAGGTTAGAGCCATCCCTGCTGACAGCAGTGAACTGCTTTCACCTTCCATTAGCCGGCTTGTGTCCGTCTGTCTGTCTAATTACTGTAGTTGTTAGGCGCAAAAAGCCTTCTATCTCTGGCCTAATGTCACATGTTGCGTCAGAGGTTTTGTCACCTCGGCATGAAACAAATTAATGGGAAACACTCTGTACTGATTCACTGAAATTTGGCAAAAAATATGAGCTTTTCAAAGCATGTTGGTATAGGGATAAGTATTCAAAAACCCGGTCTAGTTCAAGTTTTAGGTCTTGAGAAAAAGTTTTCCGACAGTAATCAGCAATTTAAATCAATGCAATGTCTTTAAACATAATAATTTGGAGGGTGGTAGCTGACCATAGTATATTATTTTATCATTCATTTTTCAAAGACACAGAAAACAACAATTTGTTTTGCAGCTGCTTTTGCCACACTCACTCATGTGTGTCACTCCGATGCTAACTCTGAACAATAAACTATATACCATAATTAAAGAAATTACAGTTGTGCCACTTTATGCGTGCCTTGCTGCTCCTATCTTTAAGTATTTCCTGCTGTTGGCAGCACCTCTGAGATTCAGCTGGGTAAACACATTCATTAGAGCACAGATTCTTTCTTAAATCCTGCCATGCATAATTGATGCACGGCTGCAAAGTAAAGCAGTGATCATAAAACAAACAAACGATACTATTTTCATTCCCAGATGGAAACTTTTTTTTATTTTCTCAGTATGCAACTGGCAGTAAGAGAATGATAAATAACATTAAATCAATTTGTCTCAAATGATTTGTTATCATGATATCTGTTTTAATACTCACAACTCTACCTATGTACTTAACGTCATGGTATCATCATCGTCATGCAGCCCATTTGTAATTAAAAGGAATAGTTTGACATTTTGGGAAATACACTTTCTTCTGAAAGATTAAAATAACAATCACTCTCATGACAAGTGTGAGAATGTGAAGTACTTGCCTACTCCTTCTCACCCTTTGCCACAAGGGACTCAAACACTTTGGATCACTGCTACACCATTCAAAGGTGGCTGAAGAGCAGAGTCGCTGCCCACGTTCCGTAGGAGCCACCATGCAGCCATCCGACACATTCTCATCGTTAGTCGTCACATATGCCACTTTGCAGTGTCTACATATTATGCTCTAGTTATTCTCCTGCATCTGCTATTTGTGGTCTGGGATGGCGCTACTGTGATGTGAACAAATGGTGTGATTATGCTGCATGTGGTTATGTTTAGGCAACATAAGCACATGGCAACCAACGTCTGAACATAAACAAAAAACACATTCTGGCACAGATGGTTAGGCTTAGGATAAAGAAGTACGTGGCTGAGTGTAGAACAAAACATTACAGTTGACGGAAAGAAGGCACCAGACTCATCCAACAGCCCTCCCACCCAGCCTATAGGGACCTTTGTATTCTACATTATTACCGTCAGCGTTTTAGCGAGACGCCATCTAGCGGCATATCATGCAGACACGACAGGTTCGGTCCAGACGTATTATCAACAGATGCCCACTGACTGCATAATCATGCTGCCACTACCAGTGCCGTCCAGCCATCCAGCATCATATCATTCTTCGTTCTGTCCGGCGGCATTTTGAGCTGATATTGTCTAGCTGCATATCATATGGACACGAAAGGTGGCTTTTGGTGTCTGCATCTTATGCTGAAATCATCGTAAAGTGGCGGTATTTGAAGACTTCCAAATGAAATCCGGTTGGTTTAGGCATGTCTTATAAGGGCTATAACCCGAGTCATGCCATAAAACAATGATAGCAGTCATCTCACATTCATACAGGGTTAACAGAATACAGCTCTTCATTGTGCTGTAATGCTATCAGATTGGTACTCAGTATTGGCTGATATGCAAGTTCACAAATCGGAATCGATTTTGAGAAAATGGTATCAGAACACCAAAATGTTGAACAGTTCAATCAAATAATTGTCTTCTCAATCAAAGTATTGTCAGACTCATATCCTCTTTTTGTTTTCGGTTTCTGCTATTGTTGTTGATACATTTTACCTTCAGAAAATATTCCAACAGATCTCTGAAATCTTGAATAAGAGCCCTGGCTGTCTTATCTAGTCAATTTGAGATTATAGAGCTGATCCAGTGGAAGTATATATGGTTGAAGTGGGCTTGGCTAAACTCTGCTCACGTGTTGCATGAAGAAAAATCAATCCATCTGATGAAACCCTGTGAAGTAAAACGTCTCTGCCAGGCGTCCCCTCACTGCTCCCCTCCCCCTTCAACTGTCTCCTCTTCCTCCATTCCTTCAGCCCATCTTTTTGCTGTCTATCTCTGAAGATCTGTAAGTGCTTAGCAACATGCCTTACCACGCTTTAAGTTAAGGCTTTCCCACTGGATAAGTGGTTTTGCACGCGCATTTCAGAAATTTAAAAATTCAACAAAAAAATTCTGTCCATACAGTTTCTAGCTATGAGAAATGGTGTTGTTTTGGCTATTTTCATTTTGGTAGGCCCACAGGTTTGGTTGGAAGGCATGTTTTCTTTGAAAATCACCAAAAATTTTAAAAGAAAAAAAACAAGATTATTTTAAATGGAAAAAAAAAAATTTAAAGGAAAAATATCACCAAAATGTCTCACATGAAACATGCCATCTGTAAAAAACTATGGTAAAATAAATGTAACATACAGCCATTGAAAGTCGTATGCCCCTCCCTAAGACGAAACAAAAAAAACGTAAGTCCGTCCCCAGTGCTTAAAGAATTATTTGACATGCCTCCCCCTTTTTGAACCCACCATTCCCTCTCATAAATAATGATAAAAAATTGATACAGATACAGAGGTCCAGGCTAAGCCCCCAATGTCATCAAATCCTTTGCCATATTGGGCACAAATACCATAAAATTCTTAATTAGTACTTTTTACTTCCTGTCTACCTTCTAATAATAATTCCTTTGCTACTCTCTGGCTCTATCAATCTTTCTTCTCCTCTCACTTCTCCCTCTTTATCTTTTTCCTTTCTCCCTTTTCCTCAGTGTTTACATTCTTCCATCGTTTCCCTCTTTTTTATCTCTCTCTACCTTTCATCATCCTGGATAAGGTAGCCATGGAAACACAGCTGAGGTGAGTTGGTGACAAAATAGATTTTGTAAAGGCCAATCCATGGATTACTTACCTACCAAACACACACACACATACACACACACACACACACACACAGACACCCACATACACAGACACACACGCGTGCACAAAAACTTTCGTGCTCCCATCTCTTCTTTTATCTCTCTCAAGGGATAGCCTTAATCTGTTGCTACGGATACCAACATGGGGGGATGAATCCTTCCAGGAGAAACTTTGAAGCACTTAAAAGACATAAGCATGAAAGAGAACGTTTTAAGGAGATTGTCCTGGTGGTCAACTGTTCGTAGCTATTCACTGATAACACCACCAGGAGTGTTTATAGTCACAGTGAGGAGCTGCTCCGGTCTGCTCGACTGCAGCTTTGTCTAAAGACACACTGCTGCACCTACACAAGTTATTTTAAATGACTTGCTGTCAATTTTCTAAGGTTGCTGTACAAAGCTGAGGGCATGGCAGCAGCAATGGTATCAAAAGCTGTTTTGGCCTGACTGCCGAATGTGAAAAGGTCATTTCACATTTCCAGCTAGAGGTCACTGCCATGGAAGTATTATATTTGGAGATAGGTGTTGTTTGTTTCCCAGTGGTTTAGCCTGAGTTTCACACATGGACAGCACAGAAAAGGACAAAATAGCTTCATAATTTATTCTCCAATGGAACCAGGTGTTCCCTCAGCTAAACCATGAAGAATTGATTAAAACTCCTGATGCAAATTGTGTCGCGAAGAGGGAAAGTAGTTATTTTGTTCTCAGAAGAACGAAGAAGAAAGATCCTATTTGTGAATTTTCAAGCTTGTACGTGTCTCATTTGGAGAGGGATGAACAAATAAATGGGCTCAGTGTTTGAGAAATGAGAAACTAATCTGCTGTTTATTCAGTTTGTCAAATCAGCACATTACATCTCCTCATAGCCTCCAGACGCCAGCAGAGAAAATCATTACAGTTTAATGATACTGAATTCAATTCCAGTTGCAACTCAGTTTAGCAATTTTTTTCTCTATTGTTGAAACAGTTTGACTAAAAGTTTTCAGCCATGCAAGCAGCTCTATACATTGGCACGGTGCTTTGAGCTAGTTTCTTATGTTAGAATACTAATACAGTGGTAATAACAATGCTTACATGCTGAACTGGGATAGTGCTTACCATGTATACTATTGTGGTTCAATGTTTTAGCATGCATATTCTAAGTAGAAGAATACACATAGTACAGCTGAGGCTGGTCTGCATGTCCAACACATCCTTATCCCAAGTTGTCACATGGTGCCATTTCTGCAGTGGACTTCCAAGTCTACATATTATGTTTTAGGTATCCTTCTGCATGTGCTGTTTTCGCTCTTGAATGCTGCTACCATGATGTCAACAAATGCACATGGTGGGATGACGTAGCACACGGTTATGCTCAGACAACAACAGCACATGCTGCACTGGTTGACATTCTGATACTGTCAAGCGGCATTTCATGCACACGTGCAAGATGCTCTTTTATGGTTAGTGAATTGACTTAGCAACCAAGTGCAAAATAGACATTTTGCTTCTTGTTCACATCAGCACCTGCATGCCTTGTGTACGTGGTCATGTAATATATCATTTCAGAGATTATTTAAAAAAAATATTTCTGTACACAGAGTATGCATGTTGCCTTGAAGTTCTTGGGACATTTCACTCAAAATCACAAATTACAACCTGATGGCAGCACTAGAGGAAAAGTCAGGGGATCCCCAAAGCCATGAGCTGGCATAAAGTAACACAGCAACTGGTTCTGTCTAGCCACGTTCTCCCCTGACACCGCCCAGTGGCTTTTCATGCACACATGGAAGATGCTTTTTGGTGTTGCCAACTTTTCGGTCACAAATCAAATATATGCAGGCCAAAGTGCTGGGTTAATTTTGACCAAATAATGCCACTGGTCAGGGGATCGCTTAAGTGATTACAAATAATCCTCACGGTGATGTGAAAGTTTACACTAAATGTCATGGAAATCTATATTTGGCTACATCCACACTTAAACATTTTGGTTTTATTATACAAGTACATAGCTATTGCTATGTTTACACTTGGTGTCCTCATAACTCTGGCGTTTGGAGCTTCTAAAATGGAGACCTTTAAAAATGCTGCTGACGCTATTTTAGTTTGAAAACCATGAGGTTGTGCTTTAGTATGGACAGACGAAACTGAGACTGCTATGTGCTTGTTAGTAGGAACTGGCTCCCTCATGATGCAGCAGGCGCTACTAGAGGTCTTGTTGCATCACATAACTCTTTAAAAGTTTAGCGGATCATCCGGAAGTTTTTCAGACCACAATTCCTCTGTAAAATCGTGGACATATGTAGCCGCTTCCACGTATAAGGGGCTTGCCTTTTCATGATCGCTCACATAAAACTCCTACGTGGCATTCAATTAGAAATAATGACGGTTAGTGCGGTGGCTGCAACAGAAATAAAGCTGTTAATGTTTTGAACATCCACCGCCATGCTTCTTGGAACATTATAGCGAGAAGAGACATAACATAACTCTGTTGAAACGCATCATCACTCAATTGTGTTTTATCAGAATTTGAAAATAAAGTTTTGAGCAAATCTGTGATGGAAACCCACCTACCCATGTTAGCTCCACAATAGGATCATATCAGTCACGACCACACTAATATTATTTTTTTATTCTCATGTTACAGTTCTACCTCTTTGTCAGTCCAAGCAAAGAAATCTCTGGTTGTACTTTAGTTAGTTACTTTCAATCAGTAACCAAGTGCAGAGTAGACATTCTGTTTCCTGTTCACATTGGCACATACATGCCCAGTATACGTGTTCATGCAGTATGTGTTTTTAGATTATACCTGAAATGGTGCTAAAACGCTTGTGTTTACGGAGACCGTTTTAAAAAATGAGCTCTGTACACAAGAGTGTGTATGTTGCCTTGAACTTATTCAACTCAAAATCACAAGTTGCAACCTGATGGCTGCACTACAGCAAAACTCAGGGAATCACCAAAACTGGGGAACATGGATGTCTGTACAGAATTTCACAACATTACAACCGTTGAGATAATTCAGTCTGGTGGATCAGCAGATCATCAGAATCAGGAATACTTTATTGATCCTGGGGGGAAACTGTGGTTCGTTTAAGTCATTCTGATGCCAGAATAGAGAATTATCCCAAGTAGAAATAAGTACACGCACAAATATGTAAAGATATAAGTATAAAAATAGAAGTACACTAATAGTAAACAGTTAGCACTAGTATGTAAATATTTAAATATTTAAGTATCTATGTACTAAGTATGTAAGTGTATAAAAGTAGAAATGTAAATAAATACAGTAATAGATAATTAACATAAATATGTAAATATTTAAATTACAATATGGATAATGCGCTGAGTGTGTAAAGTGTATAAATCAGGAAACTGTGCCTTATGCTACAATGCAATGTATAAAACTAGTATGTAAGTTCAAAATATAAAAATATAAATGTGTGCAATGCTACAGTTATGAAGAGCAGAGATACACTTAAGCAAGAATAAGTATATATATATAATATACAATATGTGTCACATGTGAAATATAGCCCACATTCAAGAGTTGGAAGAATATTGCACATTTGAAAAATTGTACAGAGGATTGCTGTGGTTGAAATATTGCATCAAGTATTGCAGCAATGCTATACCTAGCACCACTCTGCATACGTGGCTAAAATATACCAGAAATAGCTGGAAAAGACACAAATATCAGGAGTTTTTTTTTTTGTTAATTAACAGTAGCTGCTATTTGTTTCTTGATACAAGTTCCAATGTCAACTGTTTTCTCTGTGGTGACGGGAGCTGTTATTTTGTTGTCAGGCTGCAGCACAAAAGCGGCACATGGGAAAGACAGACGCACACAGTAGCTTGTGTGGTTGTTATTTATATATTTATTTACACATATTATATTCCTGCTACCAGCCACTTCTCATCCAGGCAATTGCGGAATTAATGACAATTCAGAGACTGGGGCAAAAGACACACACACACACACACACACACACACACACACACACACACACACACACACACACACACACACACACACACAAACAAACACACACACAAACACACTTTTTGAAGCACCCAAGTATTGATTCCACCAAGGATACTGCACATTACAAATCTGATGGGGAGTTTGAACAAATTAGCCTAACATGCAGACAGTAGGGTTTATTAACTCTGCTGACTTCCTTTTTTTATTTCCTAAAGTGACAGCGTACAGAGAGAGGAGGCCTCTGAAAGGCGTTGTCTGCTCAATGCCTAATTAAAAACTTTGCAGCACTTACAAGAATGGTGTTTATTTTAAGAACTCAAAAAGCAGCAGACAAAAAAAAAAAACATGTTGGATAACAGATCGAAAAACATTGTGTGGACTGGTCTCCCACTGCAGGGTCCCCCTCAGCGTCTTTGCCAAGACGATGAGTCACCCATCGTTTCCGTCCACGGCTGCCACTCTGCTTTGTAAGCGAGCAGAAGGAAAAACAACATATCTGTGTCTTTGGGGCAAGTGCTGCTTTCCTCTCCATCTGTCTTTACTCTTTTCTCTCACTGTCTTTCTTCATCGCGTCGTTATCTGGCACTGATAAAGGCCGACTGCAACCCCCCTCCCGTCCCTCCCTGCTCAGCCTCTCCTCTGTAGGTCACATCTGGCAGCTTATATTTGATCTTATGGTATGTTATGTAATGTCCCACATTCGCTCATCAATTGCAGTCGGTGGAACGTATCCTTAATCTTTAAAACAACTCCCTTTGTCACTCTTTTTCTTGTACGATTCACCTCCCATCGCAGTCTTAAGCGCTCTGAAGACACCTGAAATAAAAGATCTGCAATTTCTTTTTTTTGCTTTGCTTCACTTGAGCGCCTTTCAGCACTTATCCACTATCTCGGGTATCTGTGCGAGGCAGAATTATGGGTTGTCTTGGTCATTTCTGTCCCCAGGCACCTTCTCAATCAGGTATATTAAAGCACAGAGCTGTCCTCTTTCACTATTCTCCATTCACGCCAATGGTTATTGTCTGTTAATAGGTACAGATGGCATCATGTGTGTCATTAATGTACAGAGGCTTTGCAGAGTTCACCAGCTGGCCATATCTTGTCAATCTGCCCCCTGCTTTACGCTGCCGGCTCCATCGACCCACTATTTTGGAGCTTATACTGTAAAATTTGCAGGAATGTCAATCCATCAGCCTGTACCCTGCAGGGCCCGTCCCTCTGGCATTGTTAGCAGGATGGCTCTAGGTAGACCAATACTGGATGTCGGGCGCTTTCTGGCTTTTATTACCTGGACTCTGCTGGGAAGATCCAATTCAGCTTGGGAATATTAACACATTTATCATCATGAACAGGGCAGGGGGAAAGTGTGGGTAGTAATGTGATTCTGCTCATTCTGAAAAATGATTGGGGAAAAGATGAAGAAGGACATGTGACAAAGGGAAGGAAATAAAAAAAAAATTAGGAAGGCCTGGAGAGAGAAGATGTAAAGCATTTAATAATGTATGGCAGAGTTAATGTGTGCAGAAATCAATATCAGGTGATGATTTACCAACATTTTTCATCCCTAAATAAAAACAACATGGTGAATGAGGAACAGTCACTGCAGCAGATCATTTATCATTCCAGTGCTGCCACTCAATGGTGGAGTGAAGCAGTGCACATCAGTGACTTCAAATGCAGAAGTCATCTTTTTATTATCGTCTCTATGGCTATTTTTTATTAATAGATAATGGAGATATGAATGAATGAATGCTATATTTGACATCTCTGTTAGTGTTTTTATGAACATTTTCTTATTGTGATGCTATTGTTTTCACAAAGACTGACAAAGTCTATGGATAAAAAATGACTTAGATATTAATTAATAAATGTATAAATTATTCACAAATAAATAAATACTAAAATAACTGAAAAAAAGAACAAATAAGCGCTGAAATAAATATGGTAATCAATGAGGATATAAGTACAATAAATCAATGCAGGGGTTAGGACCTCTTACCTCACTAACAAACAGATGGCCCAGGAAAAGGTAAATGTATTTGTACAAATGAAGAAATACATTTAAGATATTTACTTATTTAGGCTCTGGTTCATATCAACTTCTATTGATGGATTTATTTATCCATGCACATATCAGTTTATTTCAAAATTTTTAATATGCATTTATTTCAGCATATATTTATCATTTTAATTGATAATTGATTGAATTTTTTTTTATTTAAAGTTGTATTCATTTCATAAAGTTGTATTTACTCATCCCTGTATTTATTTTTTATTCATTTATTATTTGTATTTATTTACATATATATTCACTTATTGCTGCTTTTATTTATTCAATTTATTATTTTTTAATTTATTAATCCATTTACTGACATAATTCTTTACACATACATCTTCATACATTTATGTATATATTTATTTATTCATTTACATGTATTTACTCATTTATGTGTTTATTCGCTTTTCTCTAATTTGTCATTTATATAATTATTCACATTTATTTAAAATAAGATATATTATAATACAATATTTTATATATTTAATTCTTGATGCTTAAGTAATTTGTTTTCCATAATGGTCATCATAAACTTGTTAAAACTGACTTGTCCTGCTAAAATTTTATACTCCAATAACTCAGCCATCAGTTCAGGATGAATGTCCATCAAAAGACGTATTAGTTTGATTATGTACTTTGGCTATGGAATGAAACCGGTGGATTGCATGTCATATTCCCGAGCTTCATGTCCTCAGACGGCGAGATGCAATGAACCATCGCTAAATATACACCGCGTGAAAGATTTCAGAGGACTTTCCAGCAGTGATGTTGAGTGGATTGACATTTTCAAAAGGCCACTGCAGCCACTTTGTCAATGAAAGACAAATTGGTGTTTCTCAGTCAAACAGGAGTCATGTTGTAACTGAGACATGGTATCAGTTGCCTGATGAAGTCAATTGATGAACTTTACATCAGTCAATGCCACTTCAGCGGACTGTTACTCTATACTAGTATGGAAGGGAAGGTAAAAGAGGTCTAGCACTGGGACCCAGTAAAGGGGCAGAGTCTATAAAAAAGGGTCAAGAAGCTCACCTGGACCTTTTTTGCCACTCTTAGACACACCTGAGAGCATTTTTTTTTAAAAATGGCTTTAAATGTGTGATTTTTAAGGGTAAAATTGTCAAACCATGAGGTATTTCTTTTAGCCCACAATATTAAAGATGTAATAAATAATAGTTAAAATGTGTTTGAGAGGCTGCAATGTCCTCATAATACCTCCCAGGATGACTGTCAAACCAGCTAGCCAGCTCATTTGCTGATTATTTGAAAATGGAGATATCTGTACATTTATTTCTATATTTATGCATTCATTCCTTGTTTTCATTTACTAATCTATTTACATAATTATTTACTCATTTTCTTTTTTCTTTTTTGTACATTTATTCATTTATTAATGTATTTACTTATTTCTGTATTTATCTATCTATCTATTGATTCCTGTATTTATTTACATATTTGTTTACTTCTTTATGTTTTTATCTATATATGTATTTTTTTTTCTTTCTTTTTGCTTATTTTCAATGAATTTTTTGTAGCTTTTTATTAATTTCATGCTAATTTTGGGACCATGTCTTGTTGAATAGCTCATTGCCTTCTCCCCATGTTTTTAATCAATTTGCTCAGGTTTCAAAGGGTTAAAAGTTAAGTAAGGTTAAATAAAATAACCTCAACCTTAACATTACCTTAATAAAAAAACTGCTAAAATGTTTTAGCTCTCTCAGCTCTGCTCTATCATGTTGCATCCTGGGTCACTCTGCTCAGGTGTGCTGCTGCTCACAGGTGAAGGGGGCGTGGCCTTTGTGAACAGAGAGCAGGGAATTGTTTGGGAAGGGGTTTTTGAAGGAGGAAACAGGAGGGGGAGGTGGAAGCTGGGCAGCTTGCTGATGAAAAAAGCCTTCACTTGTGTCTTTTTTATGCTGTTTCCTCAACAGGCTGCAGGAGGAAGAGAAGCAGTGTGTGTGGTGGACCATGAACACAGAGCAGAGGTTCCTTCCTTCACTCCCAGGTGACTTAGATTCTTTTTTGTGGATGTTTTTCCTTTTTTTTTGCAATGCATCACATTTTCTGGTTTTCTATTTTTGGAATTTGAAAGGGTGCACTATGAACATTTCTGTTCTCAGGTTTTTTAACCCTTTGAAGCCTGGAGCGACGTCACTTTTCTTGTGCTGCTTTTAGACACTTTTCACAAGTATTTAACCCTTTGAAGCCTGAGTAAAGTGGTGCAATTTCTCTTCAAAACATGAAGAAAAAGTCAATGAGCAACTTGGTAAGAAATCTTCCGCAGATTGCAGGAAATTAGCAGATTTAGAGAATTAATAAAAAAATATATGTGAAAGCAAGGAAAAATGTCCAGGGAAAAAAGAACAAAGTAAGGAAAAAATATATTTTTTATATTTATATGGTTAAATTATGTTACAGAATTTTAATATTTTTAAACCACCTTTCTCAGTCATTTTCATTTTTTATCTTTCATTTTCATTTTCTGTTATTTTAAACAAAATTCTAGGTAATTTTCTTCTTTTACTTATTTCTGGCAATATTTTGGGGCCTTTCATCATTTCTCATTGCCTTCTTCACATGATTTTAAAAGAAGTCAAAACAATTTTCTCAGGTTCCAAAGGGTTAATTTAGACTATAAGGCTTATTATTTAAGTGGAAAATCCTCTAGTTTGGTTTTTACTTGTATTTTTATTGGGGACGAGGTTACTTTCTTGATAAATTGTGTCCAACCCCATTTAAATTTTGATCCAGCACTCTCTTTTGCTTGTGTCAGTAGAGAGTTAAAAGCAGACCCATTATTTTTAGAAACACTCCTTTAACCAAGTTAAACTTTCCACAAGCTCTTGAATTCAAATTATAACAGGGCTTTAAAATTAAGCAGATTGTTATGTACTACTACATATCACCATGTTAGTGACGTCAGACCAGAATTACTTTCATCGAGTTAACCAACATCAGTCCTAACCATAAATATTAAATATTCATTAATTTTCAGAATTTAACCCCTTAAAATTCCAGGTTTTTGTCAGGATGCTGCTATGATTTTAGATGGAAAATGCCAAATATGGTAAAAATCATCATCAGGTTGAAAATAGTCAAAACGACATATTCCAAGGCGGAAGCTCAGAATAACTCCTAGAAATAATACAACGCATGTTTTTATGCTTTGATGGCTGTGGGATCAAAAATTGCACAATGTTTCCACAGTGTATTTTAGACTTATTATAGGAGCTGAACTGGAAATTCCAAGATTAAACAAAAATGCACAATCTTGCCAAAATGTATGAATTGTGTGCATGAACACAGCTAAACTTATCAAACAATGAAGAAAAATGTACCAAACAGTCCCTAAGGGTTAAAGGTCCAGTGTGTAAGATTTTGTGGCATGGAAGTGTACATTCATGTTTGAATATAGTTTTGAATTCCAAAACAGTTTTTCAAGTTCATATTAACAAAGTAAAGCAGTTTTTACGTGTGTGTCTTGATTGAAAACCAAATGAATGCAAATACATTTACTTTATGATCTTAACTTTCACATTTATTTCTTTTAAATAAGTGTGGTCTTGAAACCACGGCTTTGAGGTTGTGTTGTAAAAGTGGGGTTGGGGGTTTGTGGGGGGGCCATGGAGAGAGCAGTAGCATCTCTGCATGGGGAGGTGGAATAAGGATCTCTGGTACAGATCTTGTAGATGGACTTGTCCTTGCAGGCCTGAATCAGCTCCTTTTGGATCTGAAAGTCTGTGAAGTCCACCAGGGCCTGCAGAAAACCACAGAGTTTCCAACTTCAGTACTATTCTTGGATATTGTATTAGATATTATTCTAGTGTTTATGATTACTGTGATTACTACAGACTTGATTGTTTCTAATACAATACATGACTACACACTGAGACACTCCCAAATATCTTATAGTGCTATACACTGGCCTGATCTACACCACCTTAAATTAGATTTATCATTGCAGGCATGCTATTATTGCACTGCTGTTGTCGATTTTATCTTAAAGGTTATATTTACTAGTGTATCTCTGGTCTCTGCTGTTCCTCGAAGGTCTTCACATAGCAGGACAGAAATCAGCGGTGCAGGTTGCTGGAGGAAGCTCTGTGGTGGAGGTTTGGCTGCAGCTGTCTGCAAGAAATTTCAGGTGGCAAGCAGCAGCTGCAGATTGCTGTCATAGCCTATAGATGGGGGTTTGGCTGAGTCCTGCCAGAATCTACAGGTGGAGGTGACAGTGCAGGTTGCTGGCAGAGGCTGTTGGTGGAGGTTTGGCCGCAGCTGTTTGCCAGAATCTTTAGGTGGAGGCAATGGCTTTAGGTTGCTGACAGAGGCTGGAGGTGGAGGTCTAGTGGCAGCTCTCTGCTCTCTCTTGCAGGTTGAGGTGGATACTGCAGGTTGCTGTTAGAGGCTTTTGATTGAGGTTTGGTGCAGACATCTGCCAGAATCTGCAGGTGGAGGCAGCAGCTGCAGGTTGGTGACAGAGGCTGTTTAGTGGATGTGTGGTTGCAGCTGTCTACCAGAAACTACAGGTTGAGGCAGCGGTGGAGGCTGTTGTGTCAGTTTTGGTCTCATACAGTAATGACTACTTTGAGTTTAAAGTTCGGAGCATTTACTCATGCAACAGGCAGGTAAATGTTACATATAAGAGTAGCAGTCATCTCATCGTTAACTACGCAGCCTGTGATCCCCAACCAAAACGGAGCCCACCCTGTGACATCATCAAATGATCTTTTTCATTTCCTGTACTGCTGTGTTTTTTTTCTGGATCTGCCCTCATGTTGTCATCTGAAATGATGTAGCTGAGAAACTTGACCTCTATTTTCCTAAAATTCCCACTTTGACATTTTTAGTTTGACACCTGCCTTTTCCACTCGCTCCAGAGCATCATTCACCCTTGTGTCATGCTGCTCTTTTGCGGTCCCACAATTGAAGATGTCATACATGTGGGGCAAGCGGTTAAAGTGATAGCGCCCAGATGGCATGATGAAGGTCGTGTGAAGAGCTGATTCTTCAGAGAGGAGTGTTTGCCAAAAGACCGTGTTTGCGTCCAGCTTGGTGAAATACGCTCCTGTGAGCATGCCCAGGGTTTGGTCTTCAGAGGGGAGCATGAACTTTTCCTGACACACCGACTCATTTAGGGCTGTCATGCTGACTACTTCTTCATTTTTTAGGGGCAACCATCATACCACAACACCAGTCTGCTGATCCCTCAACGCAGCTGATGATCCCTAAATTCTCCATCCTCTCCGACTCTTTTTCACTTTACTCATAAGAAGTTATAAGACCTGCTGTGGCACAGAAAATGTCTTGGCATCAGGTGTGCGATTCATGGTGTGAAGTGTCTGAACCAGCCTGAGTACATCACAGAGTTTCGGATATGACTGTCTGACTGTGGCTCGGCCTATGTTTTCAACTCTGTTCATTAGCTTGTGTCTCACTGAAGCTGTTCTGCTCAGTAGCGCCACCCGTAGATCGCTCACTACATAGATTTGCTCTGTGGAGCAGGGGGGGGTTTTTCTGATTTTTCTTCTGTGTGCATGATTCCTTTAAACACCCGCTCAGGAATGGCTGTAACATTGGCTCCTGAGTCCAGTTTCAATGTTACCTTACTGCCTCTTGAGTTGATGTCAGCCATACATGGTTCCTCTTCTGAAGCCATCTCTCCACGACACAGTTCATCCATCCTCAGCAACCTCATTCACTGTGCTGTTGGACTTGCAGACGTTTTTATAATGTCCTTCTTTACCACAGTTGTGGCACAAATGCTGAGTGAGACGGTGACTTACCAAATTTGGGGGATGCACAGTGTTCATAGCTGCTTTATCAGCACTCATCTCTCATCTGAAATCAGTCTGTTGTTGCTTTATTTCCTCTGACTGTTGAGCCATTGTGATAGCTTTTGTGGATGTGAGGTCTTTGTCAAGTGGCATCCTCTGTGACAGTGATGAATCTTTAAGACTCACTACTATTCTGTCTCTCTAAATTTCACCATGCAATTCTCCATCCTCAATTTTCTTCCAGTGCATAAAGTGCTGTGATGAATGAGTCCACTGTTTCAGTTGCCTGCACCACTCTCTTATTGAACTTAGCCCATTTGTACATCATTTGTTTGTGGAGGGCTGCAGCTTTCTGCCTGAACCTGCAGGTGGAGAAGAGGCCTACAGGTTTCTAACAGAGGCTGTAGTTGGAGATTTAGTGGCAGCTGTCTGACACATGGTATATGGTTTTTTAGCACTTTGAGCTGGTGGAATATTGCTGGCTGTGGCTGTAGTTTGAGTATTGGCCAAGTTGTCAGCCACAATCTGCAGGTGGAGCTATTATTGCAGATTGCAGAGAGGGCCTGGAGATGGAGGTTGAAAGAGGTTTCAGATGGCACCTGGTTCTTCAGCATCCTGAGGTAATGTAGCTGATGGAATCATAGTTAGACAATTTTGTCAAGCTTTTTGCCGTAGTCTGCAGGTCATGTTGCAGTTTGCTGACAGAGACTGAAGGCTTGAATTCGGTAGCAGCTGTCTGTGAAAATCTGCAGGTGGAGGGGATAGCTGCAGATTGCTGACATAGACTGTAGTTGGAGATTTGGCAGCAGTTGTCTACTAAGATGTGCATGTTGAGATGGCAGCTCTAGGTTACTGATAGAGGCTGAAGGTGGATATTGACAAAGATTTCAGATGTCATGTGATTCATTAGGACTTTGAGGTGATGGAGCTGAAGAAATGATTCAGTAGTTGGAGGTTTGGTGCCAGCTACTTGCCAGAACCTACAGGTGAAGGGCAGAAGCTGCAGGTTGCTGACAGATGCTGATAGTCGGAAGTTCACTGCAGATTTCTGCCAGAATGTGCATCTGGATGCTGCAGAATGCTGAATGAAGCTGTAGTTAGTAGTCAGTTTTAAGAGGTTTACGAAGAAACGTGGTTTCTTGGCTCTGTGAGGTGATGGCGCCTATGGAATACAGCCTGCTGACAGAGACTGTTCCTTTTGTCATAATCTTAACATGGCAGTACAGGTAACTTAGCAAGTTGCTAATAAAGACTGTAGGTTGAGGTTGAAGGTTTTAGATGGCACATGTTTCTCCAGCACTTTGAGTGGATTGAGCCTATGTGAATATTGCTAATTGTTGTTGTATTTTCAGCATTTAGTCAAGCTGTCTGTTAGAATCTGCAGGTGGAGGTGGCGGTAAAGGTTGCTTACAGGAGCAGTAAATGGAGGGTTGGCGGCAGCTGTCTGCAAAATTCTGCAGGTGGAGGCAGCAGCTGCAGGTTGCTGATAGAGGCTGTAGTTTTAGGTCTGGAGGTTCTTCAGCACTTTCAGGTGATGGAGCTAATATTGTATAGCTGATTGTAGTTATAGTTTTAGCATTTGGCTGCAGCTTTTTGCAACAATCTTCAGGTGAAGGGGGGCGGCTGCAGGTTACTCATATCAGCTACTGATGGACAATTCTCTGACATAATCTTTGGCCAAGCTTTCTGCCAGATTATGAGGTGGAGGCAGCAACCAAGGGTTTCTGAATGAGCCTGTAGGTGGAGTTTTGATAGGAGCAGTCTGCCAGAATCTGCAGGTGGATACACAAGCTGTAGGTTCCTGACAGAAGCTGTAGGTGAAGTTTTTTTCTGTCTGTTTTCCTCCAGAATTGTCAGTTGCAGGAACTAACTGCAGGTTTCTGACAGAGGCTTTTGGTGGAGGTTTGCCCAGGCTGTGTGCCAGAATCTGCAGGTGTATGTGGCAGCTGCAGATTACCGACGGAGGCCGTAGATAGATGTTTGGAGGCAGTTGACTGCCAGAATATCCAGGTGGAGGCAGCAAATGTGGGTTGCTGACTGAGGCTTTAGGTGGAGGTTTGACCAGCCATCTGCCAAAATGTGCAGCTTGAGGCTGCAGCTGCAGGTTACTGACAAAGGCTTTAGATGAAGGTTTGGTGACAACAGCTCACCAGAATCCAAAGGTCTAGGTCCCAGCTGCAGATTCTTGTCATGGGCAGTGGATGGAGGTTTGGCCGCAGGTGTTGGGGGAATCCTCACATGGAGGCCCCAGTGCAATTTGCTGGAATAGGATGTTAGCTGTAGTTTGAGGTTTTGCAGCCGTTTTCTCCGAGGATGTGCACGTTGAGATTGCAGCTCTAAGTTGCTGACAGAGGCTGAAGGCTGAAATTAAAAGAGATTTCAGATGGCATGTTATTCTTAAGAACTTTGAGGAGATGGGGCCGAGGGAATGCTGCTGGTTGTGGTTGTAGTTTGAGCATTTGGCCAAGCCGTCTACCTACGTCTACAAGCGGAGTAGCAGTTTCCAGCCCGAGGCTGTAGTTGGCGGTTTTGCAGGAGCTGTTTGCGAAAATCTGTGGGTGGAATTTGTAGCTGCAAGTTTCAGACCGAGGTTAAAGATTGAGATGTAAGAGATTTTTGATGTTAAATGTTTCTTCAGCTCTTTGAGGTGTTGGAGCTGATGGGGTGCTGTAGTTATGACTAGTTTGATTATTTGGCCATGCTGTGTCTCAGAATATAAAATTGGAGGCAGTGGTGAAGGTTGCTGCCAGAGGCCAT